>NW_028301536.1:2610000-2832500 GCF_042242905.1 Orbicella faveolata | reverse complement strand
TGCCAAACGGTGAACTACCTTTGTAAGTGCATGTACTGTAAGTTTACTATAGCAGCTCTCTGAGTCCGGTTGTTAAATTGTGTTGGGTCCTTAGTGAACTGTCCTGTATCAACCGAGATATACATGTCTGATGGAGAGGATGATCCACAAAAACAGCAGCATATAAGGTAATGGTATGTTGGTGCCATCAGTGTAAAACGCAGACTGCAGACTACGGACTATGGACTGCAGACAGGTGGTAAAATGCAGACTGGATAAAATGCAGACTGCAGGCTAAGGACTTTTAAAGTATGTGCTATTTCCATTAATTATTGAGTGCTAACCTTAAACAGTGTTATTTGGGCTAATTGCAATGAAAGTCTGCACTCCGGTTAGCCTGGATATCAATCTGGTTAGCCTAAATATCATGTAGGTTAGCCTTAATAATGTTCCAGTTAGCCTGTTTACAGTTACTTTCAGTGATGGAAATGATAACACGATTTAGTTAAAAAGTCTACAGTCTGCATTTTACCCTCAGTCTTCATTTTACCCCTGGTACGCAGTCTGCGTTTTGCACTGACCCCATGTCAGTGTGATTAACTGACATATTGTTCAAGAGTCTTGTACAAAGGTAGCTGAACTTAGCATGTATTGATGTACAGAGGCTCAAAGCTGCGATTTATAGCAAAAAATAGTGTGATTTACACAAAAAACTTGCACTGCTGAGAGCCACTCAGATAGCAAGGATCACCATTGACTTCGAAATAGATGTAAGAAACAAATTATCAACACTTCAGTTATTAACATATTTTGAATATCAATGCAAACATAACGAAAAAAAAAAAAAAATAATAAGGCTATTACCACCAGTAAGACTGTGTCATGTTTCTTAGTTCTTAAATTCCTTCTCTGTTATTTACTCTTTAAAGCTAGCCTGTTTGACTGGAGTTACCATTGTGTGATTTCTTTTCATTCAGAGCTGTTGAAAATAGCAGCAATGTAGATGGTCCTTGTCGTTCACTATGGGTTGGCAACATCAATCCTGAAGAAGTCAGTGAGAGGCATTTGTTACAGCTGTTCAGTCGTTGTGGCCGGGTGGACAATGTTCGAATTCTCCCAAAAAGATTCTGTGCTTTTGTGAACTACGACAAGGCTGAGTCAGCAACATTGGCACTTGAAAAATTACAGGTGAGCAAATGTTTAGCCTTGCTTGCTCAAGATCAGTAACCCTATGTAGTGCCTGAAATAGATTGTGTAGGATCTAAGGAAATCAGAGTGCCCACTCAGTGCACACTCGCAGTCTGAAGCATGAGGCCACTTGATTGATTTTCAATGCTTTTCGTATCTGAGTGAATTGACCTTTTTACCAATAATAATAATAATAATAATAATAATTTAATAATAATAATAATAATAATAATAATGTCTTTATTTGTTCAATACAGTACATATCCAACGTTTAAACATAAATTTTGAAAATAAGGCGCTTACAGTAAGAATTTCTCATATTGCTAAATTATATTTAAAACTAAGCCTGCATGTATCAAAAAAACACTATAGTGTTAAAATGTTCAGTGTTTATCTTGCAAAACTGACTAGTACTACATCTTAACCTAAGGGAGTACGTTTTGGCTTGAGGCAACATAGTGACAGCGTGTGAGAACTATCACTACTAATAACTATTAACTAACTATCGCTACAGTATGGCGACCATTTTGAAATCCATTGTTTCAAATAGATATTATGGGGTGCTCAGTGGGCAAATATATGCTAATTTGCCCCTTGAGCATCCCAAATAGCTATATATTTGAAACTATGGAATTCAAAATGGTTGCCTTATTGGTAGAAAGGTCTGTTTACAGTACATGAAAATCCAGTAGTTTAGACCTGAAATATAATTGTTTTAGCAGAAATTTCATTCAGTTTGTCATGTTTGAAACCCTCAGAAATGACCCGGACCAGTGAGGTTCTTTGTATTAGTTGAGTTTGTTGAACAGGCTGTTCTGTTTTAAATCGTGTTATGAAAATTAAGTAGAGAAAAGGAGCAAGAATAACTTGTAATAACATCACTTTGTAGGGTCATGAGCTTGGTGGAGAGGAGATACTGTTGAGATATCCTAACAACACAGGATCACCAGGAAGTCAATCAGTCCCTTCTACTACAGTTCCTGTGGCTCCTGTTAAAAAGAAACTTGCTGAGGGGTGAGTGGTAGAGACAGAACTTGCATTGGATACCATGTGCTGTTTGTTTGCTGGTTTGGTCAATTCTGTTTTGCATTCATTTGGTAAATGAGTTTTACATGGTTGCTTTGGCAGTGGGTACATGTGCATGTAGATGGGTTGGAATTTAGGTTTGTCTGTCTGTCTTTCACTCTAATATTTCCTTTTTTTTTCTAGGGAAGTGAGGCTGTCTGCGAGCAAGATGTCAGGCCCAGTGAATGGAGATGAATGCTATTTCTGGCGAACGACTGGCTGCTATTTTGCAGAGAAATGTCGATTCAGACATGTTCCAGAGAGTAAAGGGGTAGACTTGAAACGAGTTGAGGCAAAATATGGAGGAAAACTGCGAGTGACTCCACCATCAAGTGATTAAAAATGTGACTTATATAAAAAAAAAAACCTTGACCAGTGACAGCTTAGCTGTCTACAAAAAAGAAATGGGTTTAACTATGAAACAAAATTTATTGAACTACAAAATTGTCAGATAGCTCGATCATGAGTACAAGTTGAATAAACGTTTATACGTTTTGGTTAGAACTGTACCTGTGTTGCGTATCCATGAGTTTTGCAACTCGGCTGGCATACACTGTAAGTTTAAACAATGGAGAAAGATTTTATCAACAGTTTCAATGCAGGATAAAAACAAAAAAGTTTTTAAAAAATTCAGAAACAACCTGTTTTGTCATGACCTTTATTGCCACACAATACAACAAGTTTTCCTTCGCCAGATGAAAAAAGGCAAACAGAACTAAACTGGCTACGAAAACAAGAAATTTTCTGTGTGGCAACAATTCCTGTGGCTGGTAATGGTTTCCATGACTTGATATTTTAATAAATCAATACCACCACTACTGGCTTCAAAGTAATTCTAATGGACTTTCTCCGCGATACTGCGGCCATTTTGAAATATATTGTTTCAAATAGCTACATCGTAATATGGGATGCTCAAGGAGCAAATACATACTAATTTGCCCCCCTCTCCCCCCCCCCCCCTTCCTCCCGCGAGCATCCCTTAATAGCCATTTGAAACAGAATTCAAAAATGGCCACCGTATCTACAAAAACGTCCATTGAAAAACTGGTTACCATAGCAACTTTACAGCTTGTTAACAGAAATCCTTATCAGCTTAAAGTGCTTTCACATTTAGGAGGCAGCGTGGCCGAGTGGACTTGAAATCCGGAGGTCGCGTGTTCAAGTCCCGCTCTGAACACTAAGTTGGAGGTGTTTCTCGGCAGACCCTAGTTCAACTCCTCGGTCATGCTTGTAAATAGCCAACTGGTCTGCGTCCCGCCAGTTGGGATTTTTAAGCCTATTATGTTTAGTTGATATATTTGTTTCTCTCAGTTAAGTGGCATGCCTGTGAACTAGCTAGGTGTAGCTAAGCGAAGTGGCCACTAGAAACAACATTTGAACATTTCCCTATTTTTGTTTTTGAATCGTGAAACAACTTGTAAAATTAAAAAAAATTCATATGAATGCACTGTAGTCTCCAAAAATTTTAAAAAAATTAACTTTCTATGACTTTGTAACTTTGCAACAAGCTGTACTGATTGAAATATGCTAATCACAATCGGAAATTTAACAGTGGGTGTTACCAGTGTCCATTTCGAGCTACATCCACAGCTACTTCGAGCTACAATCCATGATGCTTTGGCGGATCTTACTGTTGCTATGGTAACCTATTGAGTCCAGGAGAAAACCACCTTGATTAAGCATGTGTTTGATACCATAGTTGTGGTGTAAACTGACAAAGAACTTAAGTATTTGTCCGTCAAAATGTAAGCGCTAGGACCCCTTTAAAGTCAGCTCAAATCATTGACATGTACGCCTGTAAAAATGAGTAGAAACAAGTGAGTAAGGACTGGGGGCATGACAAAACGGCTTCCTTCTCGAAGAGAGATTAACATGATAGCATTCGGTATGAGTATGTCGATTTTGATACAAGGAGAGGAGCGTAACAAGTTTTGATTGCCTCGCTGCTGAACTTGAGCGGAAGTCATTGCGTCTTGACATTAGAAGAAAAACGTACGGCTCAATGAGCAACTTTATGCAAGAATACTTTACTGTAATGTAAAGTAAATCTTATTTATAATGGTCATGCACTTAGCTATACAAGCACTAAGCTTGGCCAGTTTACAGGCATGCCACTGAAGCAAAGGAAACAAACATTTCAAATAAACGTAACAGTTAAAAATCCCAACTGGCAGGAGGCAGACCAGTTGGCTATTTACAAAGCGGGACCGAGGATTTGAACTCGGGACTACCGAGAAACAACTCCCGCTGGTGGCAGGATGGAGGCCTTGAACCCGGGACCTCTGGATTACAACACCAGCGCCCTAAACCACTCGGCCACGCTGCCTCCCTAAACACTGTACTGTGTTGAAACAAGAGGAATCAGTAATTGCTGATATGGCTGAACTTGAAACTGATTTTCCTTTTGCCACTTACATCGATGGTGTGATTTTTTGACAGCACCAGGGGAGGTGGTAATGTGACCAAACAAAGCACGATTTGTCTAACTCTTTGTCTCTGAATTAGTTGCCCACTTAGAAGGGGGAGGGCGTGGAGCTCCCGTGTTAAACGAAAGGCAACGCTCGTAGAATGTACATGGAACCCTAAAGAAGGCCAATATGGACGAGGCACAACTTTTAATTAACCATTACTAACACAAATAAAATAGACCTTTAGATTATTTTAATAACGAAATCTTGACTATGCCCGACCGATCTACTTTAAAACTTAGTTTCCTTTATTTCTTTGCCTTTAAACCCAAAAGACACATCAACAGGTATATAAAAATCTTGCTGCCCTGAACGCCCCAAGTGTAAACAAAATCCGCTATTTACAACACAAAACGAAACAATGAGCCTTGCTCCTCCTTAGCGTTACTTTTCACCTAGGAATTCGCGTGACCGACGCCTTCTTACATATTTAAGACTATTCTCGAAAATAACACTTTAAAACAGTTTGAAACATGCACTTGCTTCAAAAAAAACGTTTCTTTGCTGCTGGCAAAGTTGAAAATTATACCTCGAACAGAAAATGCACATAAAAGCAAATCAGTGTCTGATATCTTATTTACAGTGTATTTCCAGAAGTTTGTTAGTTCGTTGCTTGACTTCTGTGTGTATGGAGTCGTCCACTGATCAGGTCATTTATTCCTACAAAACCGAAAAAGACAAACAAACAAGAATTTAAGGAGATCATAAACATATAAAACGAATTTTCCATTAGCTATTTGTTAGCGATTTGGTCAACACTCTATGTCTTAGCCTGAGAAAGGAGTTCAAATAATAGGAATTCAATATCTATTGATATCATATGCGTTGCATTTTAATAAATACTGAAACAGCACCGCAACAATTTGATCTTGATCTTGCGTTTGGATTCCTTGTAATAAAACAGAGGGCAGTCATACTTTTCATTCAACCTGCGCTTACATCTAACCAACTAACCAAACTCCTAAAATAATTTTGTTTCGCTACTGAATTATTACCTATACTTTCCAAATGCAAACGTCACGTTATCTCCAATGAGCATAAACGGTGCCCACTCAGAAACCCTGGTAAAGGCATTTTCTCTCATCCATTTCTTGGCCGCGTGAAGTGATTCACTGGCACTTTCCCCGCGAACAAGGTGCTCGTAAAAACGACCCGTCAACTGCTCTGTTGCCCTGTCTTCTAGAGCCCTCAGTGCCACCAACACTGAGCGTGCACCGGATCCTAAGAACGCGCGAGGGACTCCAACAACTCCCTCGGCTTTAATTTGTCCACGGCCACTGTAACAACAGCTTAGTACCACCAGTTTAGCTAGCCCTTGAACTTTTGAAATGTCGGACATTTTCAAAAGGTAGTCGTCTTCTTGTGGAATCTCAGTAGTTGAGGCAAGAGGGGCAAGAGCAATTTCTCCTCTTTCAGCATTACCATGTGCAGCGATGTGTATCAGACTCACTGAATTCAGTTTCTCAAGTACCGCGGCTTGCTTCGTTGCGTGCTGTCCCAACAAAGGCTGAACACCCAGCAGTCGTCCAATCATCTCTGCTTCCTTTCTTGCACCAGGCAATGGTACGAACTTTCTATTGACACGACCCCTGTAAAGTACCTTCGTACCAGCATCAGGATCACCCACTACCAGAGCACCAGTCTGACAATGATAGTCTGCAGGACTGTCCTGAATGAGCTCCAGAGTCGTCAAAGAAGGGACCACGCGGATTCTAAATTTTTCTATTAATTACTTCCCTTTTCCATCAAGTAAAGCTGAAAATGGAACACGATACAAGCACCGATCAGGAACAATGATGATTTCAGGAGCTTGGAGTAAGTCGGATACAGGATTGATTTGATGAGCATTTCGTAGAACAAAGTTAGACTCGGTTCGGGATCCTTCGTATTCTTTCCTGGTCGCAAAATTGCGAGGTTCTCTTCTTGGGAAGATTCTATGTCACTCAAAGATCTATCCTCGCAGAGCTCTTCAGGTAAAATACCTAAGCTTCGGGAGCTTTTAGCCATGATAGAAAAAAATTCATCTAAATTTCTAGCGACCTTTCCTAATCTGGTGTGAAGAGTCTTTTTATCCATTGTGATTTGCCTGAAAGAAATGGCTCCGCTTTTCTTGAGAATCCACAAAAACACTCTTTGATTAGAATACGAAATGTCTAGACAATCACAGTTACCTTCTTTCTTCATGACATTTCCAATGCCGATCCATGATTGCTGGTCAGCTGACGTGTGTTTCAGCAGAGTACTGAGTTGCCATCAAGTCTGCTAAGGCTCTTGCCCGTCCCAGCTCAGAAGCATAAAGAGCTTGGCTTGGGTTTCCAGCGTCACATAACAATCTACTGAGCTGTTGGTAGGGAAAAATGTTCTCGTCTGCAAATGATATCTTTAACTGATCGCTGTTTCCAACATGTTCTCGCAGTCCTTCGAATTTTTTTGTGCCTTGATCCAGATAGGAGAAAGCTTCTTCAAACCTTTCTTGTGATATCTTCGTTAACGAAAGAAGACAATAGCAGCGAAACTCAGTTTTGCCGTCTCCAATATCTTTACTTATTGAAAGCGCCTTGTTGAAGTATTCTTCAGCCATAACACATTCACCAAGACTTTTAAACGCATTTCCTAGGCGCACATAACATACTCTCTCTCCCCTTCGTTCATCAATTTCAGTTACGATCACAAGCGCTTTCTCGTAATATTCTTTGGCTTTCGCCATGTTACCAATGGATTTCAACTCAGTTCCTAGCTAGCCTTATGTAACATAATGCTTCTCCACGCCTTCTGCCAATTCTTATGTTTATCGCAAGTGCTTTCTCATAGCATCTAACAGCATCACCATATTTGGTAAGAGAAAGAGAAATATCTCCAGAGCTCAAGTCATCGTCTGTTTCATTTTCTTTACTACTATCTTCCATTCTGATTCTCGTCCCAGAAGCTTTTTTAAAACATTCTTCTGCCTGGACATATTCACCAAGGTCATAAAACATATCGCTTAGCCCTCTGCGAACTAGCATTTCTGTCGCTCTGTTACCAGTTTCTATGCCGATCGCAAGAGCTTTCTCGTGATATTCTTTAGCCTTAACATATTCACCGAGAGAAAGAAACACAGTTCCTAGGTTTCCATAACTTATTGCTTCTCCTTTTCTGTCACCAATTTCCATGCTGATCGCAAGTGCTTTTTCCCGACATTCTTTAGCCATGACATATTCACCGAGAAATGAATGAATAGAAATCCTAGTTGTCCACGACATTTTGCTTGTCCGTCTCTGTCACCAATTTCCATGGTGATCGCAAGTGCTTTTTCCTGATATTCTTTAGCCTTGACATATTCACCGAGAGCTTCAAACACCATTCCTAGGTGTCCATAACTTGACGCTTTTCCTGCTCTGTCACCAATTTCCATGCGGATCTCGAGTGCTTTCTCGTGATATTTTTTAGCCTTGACATATTCACCGAGAGTGGGGCATATATGCTGTCAAGGAAACGTACACGGTTTATATCAGTTATTGGGGAGTTAAGAGACAATTAAGGCAACGCCGACGACAAAGTCGACTGAAAAATGAATTAACATTTAACTGCTGTTTTTAAATAAGGTGATTCACATTCACTGCACAACCTTTTCACAATCTTCACGTGTTTATTTGAGAATGACTAGCCATGACACGCACTTAATTAAAGACATTTAATTCACTCTATACAGATTGCTACAGGAAATTCTCTCCCATTTCAATATTAATCAAATTACTATTTACAATTTTTAACCCTGTATTAAAATAGACGAGAATCCATACCCGTGACAAAGACTCAACTCACATAGTTAAGCCACCATGTTAACTAAGTACATGTTATCTTGTAATCTAGCCATAACATAATGAAAATACACATTGTGAGGCTCCAATAAATATCCATCCCCACCCCCAAGGAATATTACTGAACACGGGAAATCTTCTGCAGCCAAAGCGTCTTAGGGAAGTATAAAGCTAGGCTAGAATTCCCTGGTGGGGGGGGGGGGGGATTGGGAGGTGGGGGTTGGGGGTATTGTCTCAAACCAACAGACTTTCTGTGGGAGGGGAATTAAGGATATTCTCCATTTTGTCTCTGGAACACATTACAATGTTGTATAACAAAGGAACAAGGTGTATCTTTGCTTATCGCACACAGCAGGTTTTAGGGTACTTGCAAGTTCTCACACTAAATACCAGTCCATTTAAATATGAATCAAAAAGTGCTTCCAGAGAGAATACCCAAAGATACCACTTGATCCGCCATACAAGTTCATATTTTACCATTTTATTTAACCCTACAGGAATTTCTTCCCCTCATTGGCTTTTAAACAGTTCGTCTAGTGTTTGTTCTAAGGGAGTTGTGAATCCCTCGTTGATGAATTTCTGTATTCTTAATACCTGTTTGCTTCATACTGGGTTAATAATGTGACAAAAAAATCATCTGCTGATCATTTTCATTACATTTCCCTTACAACACAACTATACCAAGGACAAAACTGGCTTTGAACTTCACTTATGACTTGTTTTCTTTGCTACTCATATGAAGTGAAATAACTTATCGATGTATCTTATCTTTAATTGAAGTTCTATTTTACATCCCCACTAGTATTTTCAAAGTAAACATTTTCTACTGCTTTTCATATATTCTAATACACGTAGATTCTCTTCAAAAAATATTCTTATCAGTCCCACAAAATTAGTAAAATATCGAGCAAATCATCTTTATTTGTCACGCAATCGCTTCTAGGATGCCGTGACAAGCCCAAGGAATCTCTGCACAGGAGGCTTAAAACACAGATTTAATTGATATCTTGTTTGTAATTTCAAGATTTATAAGAATTAGAATCCAAGAATTTAGAACAGTATGAAGAAAATGTAACCATAAAATTCCGATAATAAACACTGGGCTTTTTTATTTATTTGTTCACGAGGCTTTTTGGTAGGTTTCGTTTTGATAAACAAAAAAATCCTTACAAAAATCAAAAGTCTCAGAGGATTAACTGCGATGACATCAAATACAAAATAAGTTCTACAAGATAGGATTTATAATCGGCAGAAGTTAACTCTCTTTGAAGTGTCAAATCTACATCATCGTTACGCCTATGGGCTCATTGTCGAGTAAAGACCAAAAGACTATACAATTATCTCCCTTGGGGTTTTTCTTTCAGGGAGGAAGGGGCCAGGGGGTATTATCGGAATTTTACGGTTAACATGTACATTTACCATGAAGATAATAACAAATCCTGCAATTATAAACTACATATTTAGAGTCTGCAGTTTGTGAAATACTAGGTTTTGGAATCAAGAACTTAAAAAAAAGGATGGTAAATATTCAAAACTACTTCCCTCTTCGCCGATTAAAAAATAGAAACAATTAATAAAAACTGCTACAAGAACAAAAGCTCATTATAGGCACTGTACTGTTTTAATGATCAATAACTTGACGCCTTTATTGCAGATTAGTATCCATCATTGTCCTTGGCTTTGCCATCTTAATTAACAGACCGTTTTCGATAATATTAAAATTTTGCTTGGCAGTGAGGCTTAGAGAACACAAACAAAGGGAATTGAATGACCATGTTTATTCATTCCTTTTGTTTGTCCTCTAGGCCTCACCATCAAGCTAAATTATGATATATCGAAAGTGGCCTTTGAAGAATGCTAAGGTGTTCGTATAACTTAGTAACCTCAGTTGATTGCAATCCCTACTGACCAAAATTTTTCTACTTGAAGTTTAGTGCCACTCTCAGAAAATTCACCTTCTACTGCTGGGAAACAATCTTTCATGAGGCATTTCAATTTTCAATAACAATACCATATGTTTTTTTTTTGTTTTGTTTTTGTTTGTTTTTTAACATTAGTTTTATAGCTAATTTCTGGTGAAAAAAAACCTATGTAGTCATTTAGTGAATAAAGGACACGACACCCATAGATGCAATCCCTGCTAGCATCATCACCATCTGCTTGATTGATTCCCTGAAATGAACATATCGTTAATTGAAACCTGTGGCTGCTCAGCAGAATAACATACGTGTAGGATTTTATCATGAGTACCCTCCAGGAGTTATTTGCAGTGACAGACCACTGTAGGATGACATATCTGGGCTTCAAAAAAGTGTCATTTGGTCATTCAGGACAAGTTAATTTTCTTACTAGGCGAGTCACTTTTCACTCTCACTCATCCGATGGGCAAGGGCCCAGGCAAGTCATCTGCCAACTAAGTAAACAAAAGTAAAACTAGGACTTGCCCAGGGGCCAGGGCAAGCAAAATTGGGGAGCTGCTTGTTTGAAGGGCACGCTCAAATTCAAAGTTTTTTTTAGCCCTGATTGTACTTTCTGAATGGGAAGCATTTTTCAGTAATGAGAGCAATCCCATACAGTATGTTTATGCTAAATGAACATTACTTATCACCTATGTCTCCAGGTGCCTATTAGTAAGTGTTGCCTAAATTAGCCCAAGATTCACCGCCTACAGAGAAATGCAAAGATAAAGTACCTGGGTCTTGTCTCCTGCAGAAGATCAGGCACAATGGTAACCAAAGCAATGTAGATAAATCCCCCTGACGTAAATGGAAGAACCCATGCTGTTGAATCTCCTGACAAAATAAAGCACATTAAAAAAGAATGCATGGTGACAACCAAACAAAATTCTCACCCTTAATTATACAAACACTCACACCTTGTATTAAGCAGACACCAGACACAGTAGGTTCTAAAATATTCAAATCTGCATTACATGTAAATGGACAACTCTATTACGTGAACGCTAGTGACAGTCCTTTGGGTGTCTTCTTAAAACAAGTTTCACTAAATACATGTAGATTCAACAGGTTGGCACTGCTTCCAACTAACAAAAGTTACATGCACTAATAGATCTTCTATATTTTTGCTGAAAAGACTTTACACACAAGTTCTTAGGGAATCCCTAGGGCTTCAGTGTTAGTTCTGACTAAGAATTTTGTACACATATTAGGGCTTGAAAAAAGCACTGTCCAGGTGTCTGGGATAAGTAGATTCTTCTTCTGGGCAAGTAATGTTTCACTCTCACTTGCCCAATGGGCAAAGGATTTGGCAAGTCAACCGCCCACAAAATCATTAAAAGAGTAAACTAAGACTTGCCCAGCCCAAGGAAAATTTTAGAGCTTCTTTTCCCGAGGGCAAGTTTAAGTTTAAGTTTAATTTAAGTTTACGTTTAATGATACTTTATTATTTATATTACATTTGTATAAAATGGTAATTATGAATTACCCATTGAGACAAATTTAAAAAAAGGAAAAAGACAAAAAAGCTGGAATTCAAGTTTTTCTCAAGTCCTGCATATACATGTATGTCATCAAGTGGTTGCCAATTTTCAGTATTCTCCTCAACTCTTCCCATCACAGTGCAACACAAAACTAGCTGTCAATTGCTTTGATAAATAAAGGACGTGAAACACAAACCTGCATGTTCTGCTATAAGACCAAACACTGCCCCAGCAAGTCCAGCAGAAGCGGTTATCATCTGTTTTGACAAAGAAAGTTCATCAGTGCTTGTTAGAAAATCACAGGAGTATGGTGCAGATGAGAAATCATTTAGCATAAGGTTTGGATCTCTCAAAATGTGAAAATCACTCAAAAAGTGTGCTTCAATATAAGCTTTACATTCTTAGTAGCTGCCAACCATGAAAAATCTTCATTAAATTAGACTTTTAAGTGAATAAACTTCTATTTCTAGTACTGGAAATAAAAATACTCCATAGAAAACTGTTCTGCATGATTACTGGTAATTAAGTGACCTAAATGGAATTTTTCACTTTCAGAATTATACAGAGTGTTTTGTTTACAGTAGTTGCTTTTATTAAAAGGTTTCTGTTTTGGTTTATATTAAAATCTTCAAGGAATTGCATATGGTAAGATTGGTCAGTTCAGCCTCCTCAAATCTCCATAAAGCATGGGCCTTGTAACAAACAACTTATTAACCCAGACTGAGGTCTCTAAGGGAAGATCTCAAACCGAGACCTTGCCATATTGCCTGAGGGATAGCGAGGTCAATACTGCAATGTTAAGGTTTGAGATTTTCCTGAAAAGACCGAACCTTCAAGGTTAATAAGTTGTTTAATATACGGCTTTTTGCTATGGTTTTGCAGGCCCATTATTGACCTGTGGCAGTTACTGGAGAATAATGCCCTAGAATTGGCCAATATATAATCAGGGCGCATATTATGTCAGCTACAAACACAAGCCATATAATAATAACAGTTATGCCAAGCATGTGCTCTATCAAGAAATCATACCCATGGCCTACCATGTACGTCACAAGTTTTGGTGCACATAATTTTTTAGAGCATTTTATAAAGGAAATAGCCAACTTGCATCATGTGCATTGTTGAGTTATACATTAAGCACTACAAAATGTTTAAGAAAACTCTTGACGTGAAAGAAGCATTCAGCTATATGCCTCCTTGCTGTCTATGCACTGCTCTTGTGTTCTTGAAAGTTCCTTCCCACAGTATATAACCCAACAATGCACTCAATGGGGCTCACTGACTATTCTGTTTATTTATAAACCAGTAGTAATCAAAGATTAGAGCAGTGTGTTCATTATACGGTATACTGTATTTTCTGTAAAAGCTGTTTGTTTGAAGGGAGAGCATGAAAAATTAATGACAAATCGATGGGAAGTTAGTGGAATTTCCGATCCCTTAGATTGAAGGCACTTGATCAGGCTCATCAACTATTCCCTTCATTTAACAAATAAAGACGCCTGAGCCGTGTGTGTATTACACTGTGATAAAATACGACAGGCATTTGAGAACATGAGGGAAATGTAGAAAACACAAGCCTAATTCTAGCCTTCAATGCAGCACTATAGCACAGGAGAACTAAATTCAAACATACTTGTCCTACTGCTGCATCCCATCTTCTAAAGCCAGATTTTAAAAGAATGGCAAAGTCACCAATCTGTAAACAAACAACATCTAGCCTTCAGAAATAAACTGATGGTCTACCATCGACAATGACCTTATTGAATGAGCCATGATGCTCGCAACTGGCAAACCTCAAAAAATGTAGCCTAACATGTTCAAGACTCCTGCTTGCTAGCAACACATGTATATGTACATGTAGGTCTAAATCTTTCCACAGTCTTGAACATCCTTGCTTGTTATTTTAACATTATATCCATTACAATTGTACCTGCCAACTCTCACACCTTAGGCCCGAATCTCAAAGCTGCACATCAAACACAGACTCAAGATATCAATATTAATATTACATGTATATATTGTAATACAAAAAAGTGTGTTAAGTACATTTCCTCTACAGTGTGACTACTCGAACTGGGCAACTTGGAAAAGCGTGAACCAATCAGAATGTAAAAGAACATAACGATTTAAATGTAGCTACAATGTAGCTATTTATCAAATACATGTAAACCAATATCATTCAACACAAACAATAGTTCTATTACAAAATTGGAAACCCAGAAAAAGTGTGTTGAAACTGATGCAGACCTCTCGAGAAACTGTGCCACTTGTTGATTGGTTAGTTTCCATTCTAAATTATAATGTGTGCTTTTCAATGGTTTCGATTTAGTTGTTGTGAAACAAGTTTTCCAGCTAGATTTTTCGAGCAAAATTCATTATCATGGAAATTTGCTGTCAAGGACTGAATCTGTAGAGCGTGTATACATAACATAGAGGAGTCAATAATGTATAGTTTACATATTCATGTCAAACAAACCCTTACTCACATCCATGAAAAAGACAGCCCACCATCTGTAGTTCTCAGTTTAAGTTCTGATTGACTAGTTTTCTTCTACATGTACATGTAGGTGGCCCAGTTAAAATAGTTGCACTGTAAACTGAAAAACGAATTTTAAGGAAATGGTTGTACATACCTCATGTGGTATTTCATGTAAAAGAATTGCGCATGTAGTACACAGGCCAACCTAAAAAATGGAAATCAAAAATATTATTTTATCACATAGTCACCACGAATGCAGGTAGAATAAATTACATAAATTACTTCATCATCATTCATAAATAGTAACATGCACATGTATGCATCTTTATCTTACTACTAATAATTTTATTCAATGGAGATGTAGAACTAAATATTATTTCTGACAAATTGAAATTCACCACAGATTTTTCATGACTGTTTATGTCCAGTTAGAGAATGTGGTTTGAGCACTTGCAGCAAGATGAGAATACCTAACCTGAACGGAACAAAAATTCTTGTGAAATTCATGCATGTACTGGTTGTGCGATTTGTCCTCAGGAACAAAATTCTGATTCAAAAGAGAGAAACTGGAGGAGGAGGACGAGGAAGAGGCAGTGTGGCAGAGTGGTTAGAGTGCCAGACTTGAAATCCTGACTCGGTCACGGGTTCAAGTCCCATTCTGACCACCAGCTTGCATGGTGTCGCTCCCAGTAGTCCTGAGTTCAACGCCATGGGCACAATTGTAAACAGCCAACTAGTCCATCGATCCACCTCCAGCCAGTTGGGATTTCTAACCATGTTATGTTCATTTACATTGAATTTGTTTCGTCATTTGTTTCCATTGGCACTGAAAACCCCACTTGGGGAGTGGTCAATATTTGAAATTAAATTTAAACTGAAAACAAAGAGACATGTCACAACTAATTAAATTCAGCATTAAATGCAAGGCTTACCTTTGTACTCACAATAAAACTTCCAGCCACAGCAAGGCCATGAGTAAAATTATCTATGGAATTAGCTAAAAGGTTCAGATAACCCACAACCTGAAGCAAGAACATAGTTTTTGTTAGGTTTCACACAACAAATGTGTGGTACTTAAATTACTGTAAATACTCTGACATACATTGCACACTAACAAAAAAAATGCAAAATATATAACTACCGTAAATAAATAAATTACACTGACTTTAAAAGACCATATTTGTATTCTCGGCATTGGACTGCAGGGCTGTCATTAAAGGCCGTAAGCCATAACACCTGTTACAGCTGAGTATGCTTGATTTTCCCTTGATGCTACGGGTAAAATTCCCTGTTGTTTAGAGAATTCACCCACAAAGTAACAAATTTGCTACAGGTGTGGAGAATAAGACTACAGGTGACTAAAAATTAATGACAACCTGGGACTGGAACTAGCTTGCAACTAAGGCTAATATCGGAAGTCTTTTCAAATCTCTTCTTAATGATATTCCCCCATAACAGCTTACACTGCAGGCTAGTTTCCGTCCAGTACTGAGAATACAAATATGGTCTATTTGCATTAAAAAAACTTATAACATTACAGTGTTTCAAAAGATTACAAAATTTTGGTTGAGTCACTCCAGAGATCAAATTCTCATGTACACTGTACTGGATGACTTTGTCAGTGTTTTTATTTCTGTGGTACTGTATTACAGTGTGCCGTAAATTTGTTTTATAACTAAATACTATCAATAACATCATTCACTAAATTTTGCATTCAGTATGCATGTAGCCTTGGATTATCTTACATCCATTAAAGGTGAAAATTTGAAGGTAAGTATAATATGTAACTTCCCAAGTGTCTAGTACAGGGTGTATACTAACATTTCAATAAAACACCTGTAGGGGTGCAGGAACACGGGAGACTAAAAATTAAGGGAGCCTGTCTGAGTGAGTGCCCACTGGGAGAAATTTATGAGAAGACAGGAATTAGTGGCAAAAAGGTAATTTTGAAGGTAGTGCATACATGTACATGTTATGTACTAAAACACAGAAGCAATTGCTTAAGCAGGATGGAAGCTAACAGGGAACAGGAATGTACAGTTAACATGACATGCTCTAATCTCTCCCTCCACTGAAGGATACATGTACATGTATAATGTATGTAACATGGAAAATATTTATTTATTAATACTCACTTTAACATTTTCTTCATCTGGGTCATGTGCTTCACTTGAATCTTCTGTTTGAAGAGAAAATTTTGAAATTTGATAATTTAGTTAAAATAATATTTTGATTACATTGAAATCTTTCCATGTTTTCTTGACCTCACTTGGCTGTTTACCTTATAATTAACATGAAATGATGCCACCTCTTTAACTTAGCTTCTCCCAGATTGAAATAATATTTGACAGAAAAGAAAATTTAAAAAATGCAGAAAGAAAACTCAACTTCACCCTATTGTTTGCAAAGTATTACCTAAGTATACAGCACAAAGTTAACTCATGGGGAAATTTCCATGTCTGATTTCATAGGAAAAGTTAGGCAAAAATATTCATTGGAAGGTTTAAATGTGTAGCAGTGATGTGTAATACTTATAATAGTGTGGTGTAATTGGCTGCCAACTTTAGAATAAATACATGTACATGTAAATAGTATAAAAATATCTACATGTATGTCAATTACGGTAGAAGCATGAACTACATGTACAAAAAAGGAATTTTATTTTCAATTATTAAACATAATTTTTTTTTTTTTAGTGCTACGCATTGTAATTAGGCCAACTGTAATGTAATTAGTGTCAGTGTATTGTAATTTACTGTATGTATAGTAGTACCGATCAGAAGAAACCTAACAGGGAACGCGTTTGCGAATGGGAACGGAATGGATACAGAACGGGTACAAGAACACAAATGGAATGGGTACAGAACGGGTACAGAATGGATACAGAATGGATACAGAATGGAAATGGAACGGATACAGAACAGTTACGAATCACAAAAATGGAAAAAAGCGTTCTCTAGAACGCAAACTATAAGAGAACCTGTTCTTCAGAACACATGATAGTAAGTTACACTATCAGAGTGCTTATCAAGGATTTGGAAACGATGTCACTTTAAATACATGTTAGTTGTAAGTAGTGCATGTATATGCAGTGTAAGTATTGTCTTAGTAAGTAGGAAGTACAGTGTAAATGTATTATGTACTAGTATAATATTAGTTCCGTAAGTACTTTAAGTGTCTGTCCTGTAAAGTAAACTGCAATATAAAAAAAAGCATGAAATTATGTTCATGTGATATATGGCAGAGTGCTAAACGCATGCGACAGATATAGACATTGCAAGGAGCAAAATAAGCAAATCTACAATAAGCACATGTCTTCTCTCTTATTTTTCTCTACAGCTGTTGTTGTTGTTGTTACATCCCAAAAGTTCATTTTTTAGCACCTCTTTATTACACTATCAAATCAAAATTACAGTATCAGAAACTGTAGAAAACCGATTTCAATTTTACCTGATTCTGTGACAGTTTCATCTGATCCACTATTGTGACTTGCTGTCTCTTTGTGTCTTTGTCTTAGCTGTGCATCTGAGTGTGTTACGCCATTCATTTTAACTGTACCATTACAAATGTCTCCATTACTTGAGGGTTTCACCTTGTCTGAGTTTTTCTGATGAACACATCCATTAGCAACAGCACCATTCTGTATGTCCTTGGAGCAAGTCTAAATCATAGAACACAACAACCAGGCGTTACTAACAGCCATTCAAACAAAGTTTACGAATGTTAGACTTACAAAATTAAATGCTACTCATTAACTCATGTGATTAAAGCACTGAACCAGGTTTGCAATGTTTGAAATTAAACTTTGTGATATTGTTTGACTTGCTCTGATTTGTTTTATTGCTCTTGCTTAAAAGCAATGTTCACTGCCATTTTCAGGTTAATTACTACTAACAGTCTGAGATTAATAGCCATTGCAACTTACAGTGGTGGAATAAAATGCCTTATATACATGACTGTATAATCATCATTTATAAGTTTACATTAAACAATGAGCACACTTTTCATTATGATTTGGAAAGTGGGGATCCAAAATGTGCTACAGGGTTTGCTCAACTAAACAATTTACTTGTAGAGCACTACTTCAAAAAGAAAACAATTTTTCTTTTAAAAGTGGGCATCCACAGGATGCAGGACTCCCATCTGAATAAAGTCCTGATCACGAACCACAAAGCCAGTTTGGCAGTGCCCCACTGAATGTTTGCCCATGTAAAACTCAACAGGCTTGTAGCCTACATGATTGTGCAAATTGATGAAGAAAAAACATAATTACATGCATTATACCACTGCTGGGGAATTCTTACCTTCCCTTTTTTCTCCTTTTTTGTATTGCTGTTGTCATCCTCTTTTTCTTCACTAAATACTTTCTCAAGTGTTAGGAAACCAAAAATTCCACAAATCACCCAAAATCCAATGTAGAAATGGTTAGTATGGGGATCCCCATCTATGAAATCAACAAAACATAATAATTATAAAATTTTAATGTTAACTTCAATGATAGCTACTCTTAAAGCAATATTGTTAAGAACTGACTTGTATGTATAACAAAAGAGTCAAAAAAAAAAAGAAAAAAAAAATTGAATACAGGTATGGGAAAATCTCAAACCAAGACCATGCCATATTGGCCAAGTGATAGTGAGGTCAATATGCTAAGGTTGATGTTTGGGATTTTCCTGCAAAGACCGAACATTTCAGGTTAATAAGTTGTTTATGGCATGGCTTTTTGTTCTGTCTTTGCAGGTCCCGTAACAAAATAATTATTGGTCCGTACCCCGTAAGCATTACAAGAGAATAATGCCCTACAGTTAGCCAATCAGAGCATGCATTAGATCAGGTAGAAACACAAGCCCTATAATAAAATTGAAGCACAGACTGCAGAAGTACTAGTAAGAAAAGGTTTGGCTGTAAAATCAAGGTGTAGTTCTACATGTACATGTAGCCTGTTCCTTTCCAGGCATAGAGTTAGTACATTGTCAACATTCAAGGGTTTGTGTCACTGATCTGCTTGGTTCAGCTACATGTAGGTCCAGTTCAAAGTCAAGCCTTTGACCCAAACTGTAGTAAATACAGATGAAACCTTGTTTTACAACGAATATTCAACGACTATTCAACAACAAAATTTTTTTAAATAGCAATATTCAAGGACTCATTTCTCTCAGTTAATCACATGTGACTTTTGTTTAGGTTACGGGGAGATAAAACACAGAACATGCAAGACCCTACTAAAGGTGGGATTACTTACGTGTAGTGAAGACAACATTATCATCTTTGTTAAACGAAAATGCTATTCTTATTACAGTCCACATAAAATTTCTTTTAATTTTCAAAACACATTTTAGTATCCAGTACATAGGGCTTGTCAACAAAGTTCAAAGACTGCTAGTAAAACTTCAAGGACCTTTGAAAGAGGAAACCTAAATTTTTCCCTTTCCCTTCAAGTCCTACTTTTCAATATCAATGGCAATTTTTCAATGACATTTCCAGGGTATGCAAACCGTGTTTCAAATGATGATTCTTCCCAACTTGCAAAACTAACCAAAACCCTGGAGCAGGTTACATGTTTAATAAAATGCTGTTTTGTTTCTGGTTGTTTACAAATTAATATGTATACAATATTGTTTTCAAATAAAATCTAGCGCAATGAAAAAAGAACAAAATTATTAATAAATATTATGGTTTGCTGCCCTTAAGTCAGGTTCAAGTTCAGTACACTGTACATGTTTCTATAATTATATTCATAACATTACTATTTCTAAATACTTCATCGCCCTTGATATGGACATTTGAAACTTAATGACGCTGTCATCTCTTCAGTTTTTATTTTAAAATGTTTCTCGTACACTGTACAGTAATATATCAATATGACAAATATTACCGTCATGAACATGAGCCCATGCCTCTGGTAAGAGATGAAGAAACACGTCTCCTAGTAAGCCGCCAACAGCAAAGCTTAACAATAACTTCAGGTGGTCAGCAGTGACTGAAAAATAACAAAACCAGCATTGATATTAACCATTTAGTATCCAACTACACCGAATACCATCCAAATAACAGTACAAATATACAGCAATATTGTACAGTTATTTGTACCGTAGAAAACATTTGCCGTACGTACAGGTCGGCGTGCACACGCAAAACTGTCACATTCTCCTTCTTTCATTGATAAATTTATTGACCACAATATTTGGATAACAAATCCCTTATTAGATGTTTTGGTGTGTAGTATCACTTTATATTTTTACTTATTGTTTGTATTTTGACTCGCCCCATGGGCTTGTCAAAATACAGCACAATTCGTAAAAATATACAGCGATAATACACACCAAAACATCTAATAAGATATATGTAGATACTATGCTAGCTGTATTCTTGTGGTATAAAAGTTGTGGACAGCTTGCTGACCTAATGAGAACAGCACTGTTCTCTCGATCTCAAGCTTGGTGTTTACTTTTAAAACTGTGTGTGACTGGAGATAACACTCAATTACAAGTCTTTCAGAGTTTCCCTCTCAACCCAGGTACCAGAGGTACATGTAAATTGTTTGTGGAATAGCCTAAGACCAAAAGTAGACACACCGCCTGGAAGCAACTGTACTACATGTGCAATGTAACAATAAAGCAGAAATGTTCATATTTATGTCACAAGTGTTGAGCAAAGAAAAAAATCTGTCCCCAATAGGATTTGACCCTGTGATCTCCCAGATATGATATTGGTGCAAGGTACTCAGACAACAGAGCAATGGGGAGAACCATGGTGAGCTTGGCTATTTACATGTACAAGGTTAATCACGTCTTAAACAAAATTCTTGATCGTGGTTGGTTCTCCGCGTGCTGTCGCATAATCGGTGCATGATCATGTGGGTGTCCAAGTACAGGTATCCTTTTTCTGATTGGATACCTGTAAGTTGATACCTACACAATTTGCATGTCAATTACTTGCACTTTAATGGCTTCCTTCTCGATGTTTCATACAGTTATTAACTCTTGAAAAGCGCAAAAAAATTTTTGTTCAAAGAAGTTCTCAAAAGACATTTTTAATTTCAAAATTTGTTACAGATACAATTAATTAGTTATTGGACCTTGTATCATACAATTTAGGGAGTAATTGTACTCATAATTTCAAATCAGCTTCAACCTTCACGCTCGGCTGCTTTTAAAATTGCTTTAATGCTTGAATGATTACCACCTGAATTGTACTCCACGCGGTCTAATTACTATTACTGATAAGAATAATAGAGCCTATTATATAAGGAACTAGGATAGGATCTACAGTATGCACATAATGTACATACATGTAGCTGGCCATAGTGCATGCCACTTTGACACCATCCAAATACAGATTATGTAACATGTCTTAAATTTAGCTCTAGTTAAATTCTATAACTTTCAGTAAGTCTAAAACCTGGTACATGCCAGAGCTCGGACAGGTACGTGTACAGTTATCTAAATTTGTGAATCACCAGCTCTGATGTTGGCAATGTTAACTGGCCCTCCAGGGGAACTTGTTTTGGACCTCTTTTAGCCTATTGCTCTCTGACGGGTATTGCCCCAAGGGAAGCCATGTACTGCAAATCTTATGAAAAGCACTGACATCATTTAATATTAATTCAACACCTTCTAGAGTGAGTGAAGTCAAACAGGCAGTCACATGGAAGACATATCAAGACCTGTTCGCTTGAAATTATTTAATTTATATTCTGGGTGACAAATTTATTACTCCTCAATTTTGGTGCAAAACTTTAGCATTTAATTCCCAAGCAAAATTACAAAATTGTCATGGCAACAATTGGTACAAAATTTCTCAATACGTTTAACAAGTCAAAAGCCCAGGATTGTACATGTAATTTGTCACCCATGATATTAAAAGGTAATCAAATGGTATACTCATGAAATAATTTCACTTGCATTTTGTCAAAATTCTAATTATTTCCCTGACCAAAAGGTTTGGGAAATTATGAGAATTTTGGCAAAACACATATGTAGTTACTTCCTTATTTCACCCATTGCCATTTTATTACCCATACTAATATTTTGTTGAGGTGTACATGTACATATCGGTGGTTTTCAAATGAGTCTTGAAAATAATCAGGCAATTACATTTTGGTTTTGGCTTTACCATGGTTTGAGATTGGCTGAGTAGTCTAATTGGTAAGTAATTGGTTTGGTTTTGGTTTTACAACACACAATAATATTGAAAATGCATCCTAACTTATCTTTGCTTTATTTTCTTATAAATTTACCGCACGACTCGACTGGGTAGTGGGAAAATCGATTTGGGAAATGAAAGGATATTCAATCAAGGCATTAAACATTGCTCTGTTGCTTTTAATTACCTGAGAAAAACATGTGCCTGACGTTTAATCTGAGAGCCCACTTAATACTGACACATTAGTACCCCTCGGGGTCTGTATTAACCAGGCTTCACAGAACCTTATGTTATACTGTAGGTTTGTGCTACATTTTCTTGTACGAAATTACTGTATGTGAGTGTTTCTTTAATCAAAACAAATCTAAATATATTTTCAATTTGTATTAGACATTATCCTTGATCTCTTTCATATTCAAATAAACTTTCACTAATTGAAATGCAAATCAGTTTCTTGTGGAAATAACAAGTCAGAATCAAATAAAAAAACGTTTACAAGACAAGGCTTGTATTCTAAAAGATCTGCTGATAAATATAACTGCATGTATGAATTAACCTTTGTTAAATTGCATAGCTTATGAGCCAAAAAACTCTAAAACAGTCAATTTCAGGATACATATCTATACGTGATACACAGCAAGAAGTGTGGCGAAAATCTTCGACGTGAACGATACCATTTTAGTTCGACGTGTGTGTGCACCTTTGAAGTTGGCATTTCCGGCCTTTCTGGTGAATTGAGAGTACAGTAAACGCAAATCACGAAAAAGTAAGCTTAAGTTTAAGATGAACGATTAGTACTTTCAAACGAAGAAAGCCTTAATAATGTAAGCTTACTCATTTGCCCTAAGGAAATGATTTTTCCCCTTTTATCATGAATCGACGCAACGGAATATAAGCTTGACACTGTAGGTATCGCACCTTGACAAGAAAAGAGCCATGTTATTGGAAATCTCGCTTGAAATGTTTTGAACCCTTGGGAAATACTCCACAATAAAAGAAACTTGAGGACAATTTAAGTCAACAAAAGTTCAATGAAATATAAACTCATTGCTGCTGTATGCACAGATCGCTTTCAACAGTAAATGTAAGCTCACTTCATCTCACCGATCTCAGAAAGGAACGTTTTTACACTGAAGATTCACAGTTCAAGAGAAACATAAATTACGTGTACAGTGCGTTACTCATTAAAAGACAGCTGATGAAATAACTTTCATCCGTTGTGCTTTTGCTAGGAGCAATCGGTTTTTCTTATGTCGCAATCTTGTTCTAAATAGATGTTTTCTATCAAGTTTCTAGTTCGACACAAACTTTCAGAAAGGCTACCTTGCTGTTTAATGTCACACTTTTGTGCCGTTCAGGATTTCCGAGTGAGGAAAACCCGTGGCAACATTTCACCCAGAGGTCAAATTCGCGCACGAACCGAGAAGTTATTTCTTCGCAAAATCACAAAATGACTCACCGCCTTCTCTCAAAGCATGTCCCGCTTCTACTGGTATTACAAGCAGAGGAAATATCCCACACATTCCCACAAGAATCGTCGCTGGAATGGAGTACAGCCAAGCTTCTTTCTTCACAAATATTTTCGACAAATCGGGAAGAAATTTACACGCCTCAAAGCCAAACCAGCTGGAGTTGTCCGCCCTTGTTGGCTTTGCGTTTCGTGGTATTGCGCGATGAATATTTACCATAGCAGTCTCCGAAACGAGAACCGAGAGGCAAAGAAAGACTAGAATGGATAGCCATGAAATTTTTGCCATTATCTCAGCGTGTTTGTGGAGGCATCTAACCCCGCACCTCAATGTCCGGACTCTTATAGTGGTGAATTTACTGGTGTTTTGCACCGAAGTTGAGCCCACGGTACAATTTGCTAGGCCCGCAAGGCGTACTAAGATGTCTCAACGGTTGCCAGCACTGCTAGCGCTTATGGTTACTTGGCAAAACTTCATGTAACGCCTTATTCTAACAACGACGGGAACATCTGTTATATTCCCAGCCACTTTAAACTTTTAATTTTTTCTCAAAGCAAATTTGAACTGGCGTCGCAAACTACTCTACGTGTTAATTAAGCAAGCCGTTCCGCGAGAATAACAAAGAGAAACTTATTTGCATTTAAATCCAAAAAAACAGTCTAGAAAGTTATCTTTCAGGGTTAATATTTACTTATTGTTTCAGGCGGTATTTTTCCCAAGGTGCAATTTACTTTTTCATCGAGTTGAAATCGAGTTAGTCAGGCGGGACTGGAGTGCCGCCATTTATACCTTTATTGAAAGCACACCATTAGCGCTACCTAGACTAACATAAAAGCTGTTTAGAATGTTGTTTAGGCTAACTAGAACAATGTCTAGGCGAAACTTGAAGCCCAACTTGAATTTGAAGGCTCAATTTCGGAATTCCCTGGCCATGGTAATTGGTAAAACGTTAGGTGGTCGGTGGGCATACAATCTGTAATTTCACCAGCCGGGACAAGTGATAAAAAAGGCGGAGGATTATTCAAAGGTGCATTATGCAAATATTGCCTATTGAGATTTTTAAAAGCACTGGCTCTTTTTTTTTTTATCCCACCTATGGAGACACATGTGAGATATTCGAAACGCCGTAAATTGATATGTGATAATCAAGCTATATTTTACATGAATACCTGATCAGCTGATAAGCAGCTGTTTTGGAATCAATAGTTTCCTTGATAATGAGCTTCTTGCCCGCTACACTCTTTCTTTTTTATAAGAATATTTTTATAAGAATATCGAGGCTGAAATTTGCGAAATTTTCAGAATATTTTAAGAACAAACCCGAGGCTGAGATTTTAAAAAGAATATATATTTTGTGCTGAAAGTTTGTAAATACCGTGAAAAAAATTCTTCCTAGCTTTCTTTAAAAGGCAAAACTAGCCAACAAGCAACAAAAACAACACTAGCACATTATTGCAAGACGTTTTGTGCATTATATCAGGCTTCAGGCTGGCTCACTTGAACGCCATCCAGACACCAAATGCATTCGAAAACAGAAATGTCATGGCTATAATCTAAGAATTATAGTCACAAGATTATTTTCAGCCTAAAATCGACAGACTGAAAACTAAGAATATTCATCCTCGGCGGCAAAAAACAATATTCTTATAAAAAAAAAAAAGAGTGTGGCCCTTTCATTTCCAGCTGGAAGTGGGTTCAAAATAACATCCCAGTTTTTTTAAAACATTTTGACAACGTTTCTGTAAATATTTGACAAATGAAACGCACTTCATGGTGCCAATTGCCAGCTTCTGCCATCTTATCTACCGTTCATATAATTAATAATATCAAAGCGAATAAAATGCAACTAAAATATACGATCTCTTTTCTTATCTGGTCTTTTCTCTCTCCCACATCAATCATTCTATAACTACTACTTTAAAATACTAATTCAGGCAGGCGATGGGAAATGAATTTCAGTATTTTATCGAAATGGCCAAATGCGGATCAGTTTCAACGAAAGTTTTCTTGATGCGAAGGGCATCGTTGGAGAAACAGGCGACTCAGATGGATAGAGAAAAACAACCTGAATACACAACTTAGCATTTATTTACTTTTGGTGGCTGTTTTGCAGGAAATAGATTGCTTTAGGGCACTTCAACATATTTTCAAACCCCGTCCAAAAGAAATTCAATGGCTTTCTCATAAAACTACGCAGTTTCTAATCGCAACTGATTTTAACGTCTATCAGTTGGGCTAGAATTTCTGTTTGCATGTACATGTAAAACGAATCGCATCAGCGTATAACGCGATCTGAATTTAAAACATAACAGACAATTGCAGTCCTTGGTATTAGTAGTGGGTCTCTTGTGTAAATACGCCACTGACTGTATTCTCAAGCTCCAATTAAAGGTAAAATCTGCATACGAGCCAAGTGGCTCATCAGGCCGGAGCCTATCCCGGTTTCTATAGCATGAAGCAGCTAGGAGTATTTCTACTCCCCCCTGGATGAAATGCTATGGCAGGATTACCACTTCAGCATTAAATTCGCCGGTACCCATTTATACACCTGGGTGGAGAGATTGCATTTTTGAGGCAGCGAGATTTAAGTCTCTTGCCTAAGAACACGACACAATATCCCAGGCCAGGGCTCGAACCCGGACCGCTCGATCCGTAGACGAGCGCACCGCCAAATTAAAAAGCTGGGAAACTTAAGAGAAGAAGACAGTGTTATAAACTAAAATTTCAAAACCAGATGAGCTTTCACCTTTACTTTCAAAGAAAAAAAAAAAAAAAAGACAGCGTTAAGGGTCGTTTTCTTTAGTGAAATTTTGGGGATCTAAATATGCCAATTTTGCATGGATGCTATACACTGCAAATACCTGGGTGGAGACAGCTCAAATTGCTCAGACCAAAACTAGGACAGCCAAATTTTGCCTGTATCAATGATCGTGTTCTGAAAGAGGAAAAACACTAAAGAAATTAATATTTATAACCTGGAAAAAAAATCGTAGTTACCATTACTCTTGAAAAATGGACAATTTTTTTTCCAAGATGCATGTAAAGAAAATAAAAATAGAAGATTCCATGATTGCTCTAAAAACACCACCACAACGAAACTCGTCAAGAGCCCATGGAAGCGTTTTTGTTTTATTTCTGCGCTTATAACCCTTAGGAGGGTCAGGGATAGGTTCGGACTCCCACCACACCCCTTGTTCCCTTCCGTCTCGAGGGGGAGCGGCGGCGGCACTGGTGTAATTATTTTCTGTATGTGTGCAAGTTTGGAAGCAGACTCCCGTGATGCTAAAGCAATTGGGGCACACCCAAGAAACAGCGCGCGCAGCCTGAGAAAACAAAAGCCTGGACACAAGAATAACCTGTCGGACCCAGTCTTCGACAGGAGGACTTATCGCGCGATCGCAAGGTGACAAGAAAGAATGGAAAACTTTGGATTTTCTGGCGTGAGTACCGACTTCGCCGATAACTTCATTTATTTTTTTTTCTAACATTTTATTATTATCATAACATCACTTACATCCCTTTCACTGCAAAACGTAAGGTTAAAAAAATTACATTACAAGAAGTAAGATTACAACTAACCACTTAATGCATAATATATCCAGTCTTGCTTTGAGGCTTACCGTATATTAAATTATTACCATTTACAGTAAGGAGAGGAGAGGCTTCCATAGCGAAAGAAATTTTGCCTTTTGGCCTTTTTTTTTTATAACTTCGTTAACGCTGCAAATAGACCTCTTCACTGTTCCTGATGCCATCTTGCTTGGGGGCGGGGGGAGGGGGGAGGGAAGGGAGGGAGGGGGCAAACAAATCAGAAATTACAGTAAATGCATGGAGAAAATGGAGAATCTTATTTACTAACAACTCACTTACTAGGTAAACGCATTTACAAATCACATGTGAGGAAAATAGCATCGTTAGAAAAGCCACAATTATGGTTTTCATTTTTCCATACGTTTGTCTGCAAAACCGAGTCGCAATTCGCGGAAAACTGAAGAGACATTTGTATGAAAAATTCAAAGCACAATTCCTCGCCTGACAACAAATCTTCTTTAAGTTTGACCCAAAAAACCGTTCTGTTGGGTACATTTTCCTTGTAACTCATAAAATACTGGTAAGGTCAATCACTCTCAACTTATTGGACATCGAACTTTTTCTTTTCCCTTACATTTACTGAAATTTTTCTTGTGTTTGTTCCCCAAGCAAGATGGCGTCAGAAACAGTGAAAAGGTCTATGCAGCCAGTCGCTCACGTGAAACCAATCCTCCGTAGGAAAAAAGATGGCGACTGGTACATTTACCCATAATTCTTAGCGCACGAAAACCATAACAACGTTCATAAAACGTACAGAAAAGTAACAAAATCTTCGAACCCAGGCTACACAGTTTCCTTGGTACAGGAACAAATATTGACGTCAAAATACAGGTGAGAAGTTTCATTTTAGGGAGTAAAATGATAACTCCCCCCCATGAAGTTAATGATAATGTGATCACACTCTCATGTTTGTATTTTTTACATTCTACTGATTTGAAAGCCTTAATACACTTTGTTAGCTCGATGTGGGGCAGTACTACCAGAGAGCTGTGAACTGGACACATCTGTGACGAGACTCAAATGTAAGAAATCTAGGCTACTACACGTTTTTACACACTGCTATACGCGGGCTAAATTTAGGAAGAACTGATGGGTTTCAAAAGGCCTCTGTGTCCGTTAAACCACGGGAATAGCTTTTAAAAGGCCGGATAAGTCACTGTTAAGGTTACGCATCAATGGCTGCAGGCCTGGAGCCACAAGCGAGTGTCCATATAGCAGAGGTACCAACATGGCCGGTGAATCGACGTCTTCACTTGTCTCTATTTAACACTCCTCATCGCTGGGAGGTGCCATAAAGTCTTGAAACCAGCGCATTGATTTTATCATTGTAGTTGAAATTTTCGCCGTACCGTCAAGAGCGCGCGCAGGATAGCCAGTGTCGATATGGGCTCCCTGTGGCATAATCACATCTTACTTAGGTACAAGTGGCTTACGGAGTTCGTTAGTGAGCCAGACAGCAATTGTTAACAGCGACAGAGCTCCAGCCTGATGGCTGGCAGCTAGATGGGTTGGTACATAGTACAGCAGTGTAGCGATACCAAGGCTAACCTGGAATCAAAACGATAAAACAAAAACAGTTGAACTCTGCATTCCTGAAGCCAGCGGTTTTCGATTTTAATGTTGCAAAGTAACATGGCATGTTTTGATGATGTTAAGCTGACGCAATAGGGAGCGAAACCCTTAGATATTTTTTATTTATCAACTCCAAAAGGTAACTTGGTCCCCGTCCACAGCTTCAGTTTATTTCTACAGTTGAGCCTAATTCGTCACGAAAACGGGGCTTTTGAAGAACGCTCTTCAAACCGGAGGAATTTGAAAACGCCGCATTGTCTTTTACTGTGGACAGTAAGCATTTTGAAAACGGGACTTTTCGAAAACAATGAAGTCAGAGTTTCCTCAAACACAAAGCGACAAGTGATTGTTGCGTCTTCATATTTCTCCGGCATAGTGTGGACGGAAAACATTTGATGCGAGTGAAAACGCCGTTTTTAAAATTGGCCGTCTTAGTGTTTTCTGAACTTAAACACCGAATTTTCTTAACCTACACGCATAAGGTAACAAGGATGGAAATTTACTGCACCTGTAAAGCGGACATTCCCAGCAAACAGTTCAAGGCTATGTTGGCTCTACCCGGCAATGTCAGCGGTCTCGCAAGAAGAAACAAGATCGCGATGGAAGATACGGTTGTAGTTCCCTGCAACAACAACAATTAGGTAGTTTCGTGAGAAAAAGTTCTTTTGCCGGTTGTCACGCGATACTAGAGACAGGCCACGTTATCACGTAACACCGTAACACGCGAGAACGCTTTGCGTGACAACACTCATGAAACTGTTTCAGTTGAAGCGCACTAGAAAGTTAGGGAGGCGCTAAGAGGGAGGGGAGGGGGAGGGGGGGGGGGGCGCTAGAAAGACGAACACTTTCCCAAATTTTTCATCTTTTGGCTGAAATGGCCGATGACTTGAAAAACTGTTTCACTCGATTCTATCAAGGTACTTGGCAGCATATACCACAAACTTCTCAGCCAACTTCAGATTCGGACTTACTTCCATTTAAAGGGCCCTTACTTTCGAAGGGGAGCGGATGGAAAAGTTCTCCTTCGAAATTTTCACGATATGCGCCTGTGTGTTACTACTATGTAGTCACACGCGATGACGTCAGATTTAACATTAAAAATTCCACACCGAGAGTCCGTGGGAACGAGGTTGAACTTCCCATTGGTTGCTGCTCACGTTTGAATTTTCGCGCGTAAGTATGTTCAGCCAATCACAGATGCTACACGAGTCTACGTCATCAAGAGGCAATTTTGCAGCTCAAACTAAACCTTAGCTGTTTCTGGAGCAGGAGAAGTTCATAAGGGCGCGGAGGTAAGCGTTTGTTTCGGCAGGCTAAGGTTAACGCTACAGAGCTAAACGTTAAACAGTGATAACTCACAAGAATTCTGTGAACAAACTGGGTTGTGGTTGGGTTTTCAAAGAAGTTTTTCCACTTTGGTTCAAGAGCAAACAAGTCAGTTGGAATCCATCGATCGGCCATCTTGGGAAAAGAGTTGTACACCAGCCCAGCATCCAGGCCTGCAACAAAGGCACCTGTGGGGAGAGGGGTGGAGTTTAGAAGTAAGAAGATAGTAAATCTGAGGAGACAACACTCTTGATCCCAGGCTCTCTTCCCTTATCCTCGGGAGGCAAATAAGAGAGAGCCTGCGATCGAGGTTGAGCAGACAGCAAGGCCAGACAAGTCAATATGGCATATGCATATTACATTTTGTAACTTTCCAAAATTTGTTCTCCTATTCTTTTTCTGTACACTTCAATCTTGAGAATCTAAAACCCAAAATCTTTTATGCAAGCGAAAATGATTGTCCCTGTTCGCTTTACGCTAAAAAAATAGGATTAATAGTGATTAGTAATATCAATTGCGCCGATTGGAGTACAATTGAGAGAGTAAACCCATGAGTAATTTCAAAATCAAATGAGTGCGAAGCGTGAGGCCGATTTGAAATTGGGAGCATGATTATTCCATGAATAGTATGACATGAGGTCCAATTCCTAATTAATCGTTGTATCTATAACAAATTTTGGAATTAAAAATGTCTTTTGAGAACTCCTTTTCAGTGAAAAAGTCAGTAACACTTTTCATGAGTTTTGAAAACTGTAGGAAACATTACTAAGTAAGCTGTAAATGAGTGCATAATTGATGTGGGAATCACATGGGTATCAAATTACAGGTATTCAGTTACAAAAAGTTCAAATTAGATACCGTAATTGGACACCCACGAGATTGTGCGCCAATCACATGTCAAATAGGCATGCAGAGAACCAATCAGGATCAAAAATTTTGTTATAGATACAATAAATAGCATAATACCATGAAACAGCAAAAAATATTGTTACCTGAAAAAGCAGTGAACCCAACAAATCCCTTACAAGTGTGTGCAAACATTCTGAAGCGTCTCATTTGTGGTGTCAAGACATACTGAAATGAAACAAAATCCGGTTGGTAAAAATCTTAAAGAAAAACTTTATGCACCAGGGGCCACTGGGACCATAGCCAGAACATAAAAAATTATGACTGAGGCAATATATCTAGGAAAAAATTATGACTGAGGCAACGTTTAATGTATTTAGGCTTTGTATGATGACTAAATAAACAACAAAAATGGAAAAAATGACTTGGAGGCAAGTGCCTCGCTTTGCTCATTACTTAAGCTATGGCCCTGCTGTGGTACTCAAAAAAGTCCTAACACCTCTTTGATTACGTACTGTAAGTTGCAGTAGGACTCTTGCAAAAAATTTTGTCTTGAACTTCACTAGACCAGGGAGAACATTATTTTTGTGCACCATATATTTCCACTTGTGGCTATTAGCTGCAGAACTAAGCACAACGTCACAGTTACATAACTTACTCTTGCTCTAGGAATGAATTGACTCAGTCCACACCATATCAGACCCGCATACAAAATAAAAGCCAATGAAAGATGAGCGGCAAGTCGATATGGACTGACACGGGGGATCTCTGTCTTGCTGATAAGCTCCTCGTCAAGTCCACTCTTCACCATGTACCAGCCTAACAAACCCTACAGTCCAGCCAATGCATAGTTAGAGCTAACAGAAATATTATTAGCAGATTATCTGAAATCCAGTCTTCTGTACTTGAAAGCAAAATGATGGTTTTTGCCAGTTTGTAGGTTATGTAATATATCAAGCATGAAAGACCTTGTTTGACTTCATTTCTAAACACTGAGAGGATAGTTAGATATACTATGCGTAGTGGAGTATTTCTGATGAACTTCAAGGTTTTTGGTAATGTGGTCAAACAATATCTTGAGTGTTTGATATATCTTCCCAATTATAAAAATCTATGCTAATTAAATCACATATCCAAACTGCCACCATCATTTGAAATTATTAAATAACTGAGTTTGAGAAATGTATTTATAATACACTGCAGCCAAAAGTCTGTTTAACCATTAAAAGTTGGAGGCAAGAAGGCAGTGGAACTTGTCTAATGAGGTCCTACAAAAAGTGAAGATGTTCACAGTTAGGTAGAGAGGCAAGGCTGTGTAAAATGTATTATGCAAGAACAATGAGCTCCTACATGTGTGATCTTGGCCCAGCAGGCTCAAAGATGAACTCGGACCACTCAGTGTGGAGTCATATACACACACACAAACCATTATGCCACCTCACCTTGACCATCACTTCACTATCATAAGATTCTAAAAGTTACTGTTACACAAATCTTCCATTGCATTCAATCACTACCTGGCACATTATCAGAGCCCCAAACACTCCCACCCTAATCTTCATTCCTCTGTTAAACCAGCCTTTGTACCAGAAATATGCAGCAGGAAGGTAGAACACAGCTCCAACCATACGACCCCACATTCTGTGAGCATATTCCATGTACCAAATCCATTTGAACTGTGTTAGAGTGATGTCTTGGTTGGAACTGCAGAAAAAAGTTCTTCTTTAGGGCTGGACCATTTAACTTTTGAGGGGGAGAGCGGGTGATTTTGAGAACAAAAAAAATTCAAAAGCATGTTCAGTGTACTAGAAAAAGCATGTTGTACAGAGAAAAAGATATCATACATTCGCAAATCTTCAGACAAAAAAAAAAAAAACATTCCTAGAGCATAAAAAGATTAAAAAAAATTCATACCTACATGTATACCAAATCACCCACCCACATATTTTCTGGAGCCACACAATCAACAAATCCAGCGTTATCTAAGAAAGACTATTTTCATTCAGTTCAAAAAGGCTGTGGTAATCAGACATTCGCGTAGCATCAAAGGCAAGAAAAGCATGCAAAGGACACTACACAGTACAAATAGCCCCTTTCGCACACAGCATGACTGTACTGTGCTAGATGTCAGTGGAGACTCCTGTATAAAAAGGATGGGGGTACACTATAGGGGTTAAAAATGCAGTTTTGGTACCTCTCATGGTGTTCAGCTTGAAAAGGTTCACAGTGGGAGCTTTTGTAGTAGATTTTCGGGTATTGAGCCAAAAGAAAAAAAAAAAAATAGGACAAGAGATAATGTGCAGTTTTAGAATTGGTACCTCTTAGGGGTGAACGACATTTCAAGCCACGCCCACAAACCAGGCATATGCTGAGTACAAATATTTTCTGGCACCTCTTGCCTTTGAGGCATCTTAACCTTTTATATACAGCATTTCAGATTGTGGCTTACTATTTATATTCTGGGTATTTCTGGTATCTCTCAAACTCCTTCTCCCATTCTTCTTGCGTTCTTGGTGGCTTCATTCCTTTGATTAGATGCCAGTCCACCATCGACAGACCAGATTCTGTGAGCCTCGTGACCCCGCCCAATACGACAGAGCCGACCACCAGACCAGCACAACCCAGTAGCCAATAACCTGACAAATATCACAGTATGAATTCTCAATACTGATTGCATTAAATCTATTTTCATGTCAGTTTGGAGTATTGAATTGGGCATCAACTCAGGGTTGTAAGTTGTTGCAAGTACCATTAGGGATATTGTTTCTCATTTTCTTGAGTAGCCTTAGTGAGCTCACAATCATACATGTAGAAGTTTGTGATGCTCTCTGGTGCAAAGAGATCAGCAATGCCAATCAGATACTTTCAACTTTGCCAATAGTCAGGGACTTCCTGATGCTAAGTTCCAATTCAACGACAGCATTGTGGGCTACAAGACAACTACTGGCTCCAGTAATTAAAATTACAAACACATAAACCTACATGAATTGAAAGACTTTATTATTAATACTGATCCACACATTGGGAAGGAAAGCAGATACATGTGGACATATATGAGCATAAAATGTTAGTTATCTTTATTGAGGGCAACATGGGGTTTTGCAGTGATATTGTTTTTCTGATGCGGTGAAGCGGTGAATAAAATCCCACCTTCCGGTGTTGTGGTGATCTCAAACCTTGCAGGGGATGATATTTCTGTTTATCACCCTACAGTGTTCGGTGAAATGAAATTATTTGCATACAGTGCTGTGGTTTCTTGTTTGACCTTCCTCAGGCCAGAGATCAAAGAAACTGAACCAGCTAGTTCATTTCTGTAAAAAAACTAGTTTCTGTCAGGACCCTAACTTCTTGGTTCAAACATAATTTCAATTACCACTCGGCAACATTAGCTTTTCGGGTCAACTTCTCAGTCATGGTCATGGATCTTCAAAGAAAGACATGAACAAAATGTACAGGCGACTACAAGAAAAGATTTACAGGCATCAGCAGTCTTGGCATGAAGGTAGTGACAAGTGTTGTGATGTGTTTATGTTGTGGAACAATTGCTGAGGTATAAATTTAAAGTAACGTCAAGTGTACAAGACATGTTCAAATCATGGAGCTAAAAATCTATGGTGCATTGACAGTGTTTTGTCAACTTTTCTGTTTTGCTACTGTGTTTGTTAATTTTTTTTGCAGTGTTGCAGTGTTCAGAACCCCCCTCTCCTACCCCCCCCCCCCCCATGTCCCCCTCTAAACTGTTCTGTTAAATTAGTTTTGGATCGCAAATAGCTACTACGCACCTGTTATTTTAGCTGCTTGTGGTGAGATTTCAGCTGTTGCAGGTGCAGCTAAAGCCTCAGTGGTAAGAAACTTTCGGCATCCTTTTGATAAACTTGAGACCTTTGTGTACTGCTTAAGTAGGATATAGAGACAGATGACAGAATTTGATATCACATGTGCAACTAGTTTACAATGAGAATTATTCAACTTACAGATATGCTTCTTCTTATCCAGGTAAACAGTTTTTGTGACTTGTCTTTGCTCTGAAGGCCCCATAAGGACACACTGTTGTGTGAGAAACACCTTTGCAATGCCTTAGAACAAAAAAAGAAAAATTGCAAGCTATTTATATGTAAATTTAGGGTACGTAAAATTTACATAAGCCTGTACAGCTGTATGTTAATTTTTACATCATTCACAATAATTAGTAGCTCAAAAGAGAATGAGCCAAAAATTTGCAGCAAGTTAAATATGGAAGCAAGCTATCTCCTATCTCTTCCTTCCCCCCTCCCCCTGCCCAACACCACCCCCACCCCCACTCCATCTCGGGATACCAAGGATCTCCTTCAAAAGAGTTAAATTGACAGTAAAAATAAAAGAATTGTTCAAATTATCAGTTTTCAAGTTACAAGGGGGCAACAAAAAATAATGGTCCGAAAAATGGTTGGTCCTTGCGCTCCAGTACCTCCTTCCATTGCAATCCTACCATCTACTTTCACTGTCATTTCATGTTATGTAATCCTATTCTTGCTCCAGCTTAAAAAGCTTGTCAATAATTTTCTTGCCAGAAGCTCTTTCTTTTCAAGAAAACTTGGAAATGAAAACCGAAAAAGAACATAAAAAAATCCGAAACCAGTTAATATTCGTCCTCCTTGAACTTCCTTTTCAGCTGATGCAACAGCTTTATTCTGAAGCATGTAAGCTTAATTTGCAAAATGTCACTGAACTAGCAAAATTAACTGAATTCTTACCGTTTTTCTTGTGAGAATATTTATCGTACTAATGCTTCTGAAAGGGCATCCCATGATCCGTATCATCGTAGTGTGCTCGTATATCTACACGACAAGGAAAAACGTGCAGCTTGACGATAAAAACTTATCGATGGTGTTTTTTCTAAGAAACCACTATAAAGCGGACTGGGGCGAGTATAATTCTTACATAACATAACTTGCTACGACGGCTAAATCCGCTGAGTAAAACCACATATTGTGGGCCCATTATTGGCTGTGGATCGTAAAAGACCTGCAGTTTGGACGCAATTTTTCTCTTGTTTTAGACAGAGATTTTCGTTTTTTATGTATGCCACGTTTTGTTTCCTTATTTTTGTGTAAATTCTACAATTTACATGTTCCAAGATTAAGATATTCAGCTGTTGTTCGAAAGCTTTTAGATCTAGACAAGATGGCGGACGACAGCACGTGCAAGATTGACGAGAATTCAGTGAGTTGTCCCGAGACATCAGAGCACAATGGCAGCCTGAAGAGGTCCCTAAATGATGATATCAAGATAGAGGATAACTCAAACAAGAGACTGAAGACAGAGCTTGGTGATGTAAAGGTATAGTTAAGAGGGCTGTTCTTCGAAGTCCCATATGACCTTGAATTCCCTGTCTTTGTTAAGACTTGAATGTCTTACTACATGTATGCCCGAGTGTACCTCTGAAGTGTAACATTTTTGTTAACTTAACGATCAGAATGTTATTCCAAGGTACCTGAGGATAGCGAACAGGAGAAAGTAAACTCAGTTCCTAGAATTAGAAAGAAGAAGTGTGCCGTGTTGCTGTCTTACTGTGGAGCAGGCTACAATGGAATGCAAATGTAGGTACCATATGGATTTCCCTGATGAAGTTTTAAGTGTTAAGGTGTAACGATATCCATATTGATTGATTCATTTCCAGGCTAAGTTGCATGACTGACATTGCCATGGTAACAGTTCAGACCATGCTTTCCGTTTTTTGACTTGTCAGCTGTAGTTGAGAGTGTAGATTAAACACAGCAGTTTGTATCTCCAGTTCTGGTCGATTCTTCTCTGTTCTACATACGAACAACGTTACAAAAGGAACCGATGAATCCATGACCAGAGTGTATTCATGGGTTCCATTGACGCACCATGATCCAGACAGATCTTGGATCACTGATCCTGATCCAGATCACCCAAAGGAATGTACCCAAAGTTTTTGTATCATTGATCTTGGATTTGATGACCAACTAGACCCAACCAAGGAAAATTGCACTGATGGTCACTACTGGGACCAACAGGTTGATTGACAATGATCTGTTGCATTGAGAGGGGAGGAGGGCTTTCATATACATGTACTTCTGGCAAGACTGGAGGGACTGGGAGGGGATGGTGGGGGGGGGGGGGGGGTGGAGGTGGATGTTGAATAAGTTTGTGGATTTGTTTGGATTGCAACTTTTCATATCATTTCTGTGGATCTCCAGATGCCACAAAATAATGTACATGTAACTGACAGGAGATTTTTTTGAAAATTTATACAGGATATAGACTTTCCATTCCATACAGTTGTTGCTAGGACTTTTTTCCTCCTGTTTCCTGAATTCAAACAACAGATTTGTTGCCCTTAATTTGTTCCTAAGTATTGCCTAGAAAATTTGGTAACCCATCAAGCTAAAAAATGTAGGTTGTCAACTGTCTGTATATCCATTCATCTATACCTCTGCGCATCCCGTCTTGTACATGTAAATCAATTTGAAATGTCACACTCTGGAACAATCTCGTTTCCAGAGCTTTTCCCTTAGAGATTGGGAGGGGCAGGTTTACAGTATACATCTTTGATATTGGGCATCCATGTTATGTTCAATTGGCACCTGTCAAAACAAGATATGCACTGACCAGTATCACGTGCCTATACTGCAGGCTCATGTTTAGAGCTCATCAAGGTCACATGCTTTTTTCAAGTTGGCTGCTGCCCAGGTACAGGTTTCTGATTGGATTGTAAGCTCAAGCCAGGGCAACTTCTTGTAATTAGGAGATCCGCTTTAAAGGCTTGGCTATGTATTAGATTCCCTGAGTGCTATGAAAGCTTTGTCTCTTTGATTACACTTTGGACTCTTTGATTAATGTCCACTTTGATGGTTTCAACACACCTTTGTATGAACTAGAGTTGTGTTTTGTCACTGTGGACAAGAGAAATAATCTGCCCTAATCTTTGCCAGGGAGTGTTCTTATCAGTAACTGTCTGGTGACAAGACGGGCAACATTTCTTTCTTACACGCAAAATCAGTTGTTTGGGATTAAATTACACATTAAAGAGGGGATTGGGTTACAGCATTCTGTAAATGTATACATACAATGTCCTTTAACAGTTTTGGATAATAATAATTAATATTCTTTCCTTCTTCATGTCAAGAAATCCTGGAGTCAAAACTATTGAAGAAGAATTGTTGAATGCTTTGTTCAAAGCTGAGGTGATAACTGAAGATGATAAGGCCTGCTTAGGGAAGGTAAAGGTGTAGGATTTAGTATAACCTTATTGTTGAAAACTGTATGGGATAATGTACAACTGGTTGTATTTTTTCAGGGCTGGAAAAAAAAACTTGAATTCCAGTTTGCCCTCAAGACAAGTATCTGTCAAATAATGCTTCCCCTGGGCAAGTCTCAGTTTTCTCTTTTGATGATTTACCGGTAGTTGGTAGACAACTTGCCTAATCCCTTGTGAGAATTATATGTTACTTGCCCACAATGAAAATCTACTTGTTTGGGATAATGGGACAGTACTTTCTTCAAGCCCTGATGTTTGGAGTTTGACTGCATGCCAAACAACAAATAAACTGTCTTCTGGCCAGTTTTTACAAAATGAAATAAGCAACTGATTTTTATTTATAGCAACTGAAGTTGGCAAATTTTACACTGTACCAAAATTTCATGGTAACATTGTTTTGAGTTGTTGAAATGTACAATTTAAATATTAACTATTCCACTAGCTGGATATAAGATGATGTCTATTGCTTCATATCGAACACATTTGTGTATAATCAGTCTGGTAATGGTTTCTTCCCATGCTCCCAGAACCAGAAAGAAGGAGGCCTTAGTTGAGGCAGGCATTTAGAAATCTATTGTACAGTATATTAATTTATATTACATTATTTTGCAAAATTTACATATTTCATATTTGCTTTGATTATCTTTGTACTTGTAGATGTCCTTTCAGCGATGTGCTAGAACTGATAAAGGTGTTTCTGCAGCAAGACAAGTGGTATCGTTAAAGATAAGTATCACTTTGTAACTATCACTGAATAACTGAAATTGATATTTCTGATTTCATGAATGAGTCCTTTTTGAATAGCATGTGCAATGTATGACTGTACATGGTAACCAACCTAAAATTAGATATCATTGATTAGCACATTATATATGTATTACCAGTAATTAGTGAGGTCAGTTTTCCTAAATTCAAGGTGTTAAGGGGAACTTATACCTCATCACGCAGAACTTAACATCCCTTCTCAAAGATTGAGAGATTTGAGTTCGAGCCTCTGCCAGGGTCATTGACATTGTGTTGTGTTCTTCAGCAAGACACTACTCTCTCCACCCAGGTGTATAAATGGGTACCAGCGATTTTAATGCAGGGGGTAACCCTGCAATGTACTAGCATCCCATCCAGGGGAGAGTAGAAATACTCCGACCTGTAGTCACTTCATGCTACTGAAACCAGGATAAGTACTGGCCTGATGGGACACTTGGCTCATAATTTATACATGTAGAGAATTAATGTTTTACCTCATCAGTGAGAGGTTGAATGAATAGTTTATTACGTCTTCCTTCCAATTGTTTCTTCATACAACGGAAACCTGAGACAAGTTCCAGCTTGATGAACTATTTGGCTCGAGTGCAGAATACACACTAAACCTAAACTTCAGAGTACAAGATTAACGATTACATGCTGTTAGACAGTATCTTCTGTTCTCTCACAGTGAATAAGTGCGGGGGGGGGGGGGGGGGGGGAGTACTTTGGGAATTTCTGGGTGGGGATGTGCCACTGGGACCCTGGAACCCTTAGCCTATACCAGAGCTAGTTCAGCTGAATTTTGCTAACCTATACTAGAGTAAACTCCCCAAATCCCCCCATCTATTGACACTGTTGAGGCTGATTTGCATAAATCTAAACTTGCCGATTTAAATTTTTTACATTTCTGGGTGGTAATTCTTGGTTTCCTTACTCAAAATAAAATTTTCAATCAAGCAGTCAGTTTTGTGAAAAATTATACCCTATTCTAGACCCAAACGCTCTGATTTATATACCCTATCCTAGAGTAAACTGCTTGAAAACCATACCCTTCACAGCGGCACATACCTATATAGCCCATATATGGCAGTGCCCCCCCCCCCCCCCCCTCGGGTGAATAAGCTAGTTAAGGTAATACATTATTAGCTGGTGAGATGCCATACTAACTTTGTCATTTTCCTTTCTGGGTGTAAATGGTTCCAGATCAAAGTCTTATACCAAAGATCAATGAACATCTTCCTCCTGAGATAAGAGTTATTGGTGAGTCACCTTGCACAAAAAAGTGTGGTTCCCACAGTACTCTTTAAGTGCTCCCCAGTGAGGGGGTATTGTCTGTCGAAAGTGATTTCTGTTGACATGTAAAGGTTTCTCAATTTGTCCTGATACTGTAAGAGACTGACTGACACATCAAGATCAAGGTTCAACTTGAAACAATTCCTTATTAATGAGCAGACATTGCTCCACAAAGCAAATTAGTTTGGGCATCTCAAAAGTTAAAAAGCACATAATTTTTGCTATACATATTCTTACCAAAATGGAAAACAAAAAGGAGTGTTATCACTATTTAAGTTTGAATCATTTTCCAAAAATGAAAATTGTACCTGCCAAACAAAGTATATGTGACCAAGTTTCACAAATGAAAAAAAAAAGAACCCTGGTCTGTATCTATTTGAATGCCCTAAATATTCCTATAAAATACAGTTATACATGTACTGTATTGTCCAACATTATCTGCAGTTCCCATGAAAGAGATGCAAGCATCACAATATTATGTTACATATCATTTCTCTCTTTTAATTTAATAGTAAACTATGTACATGTAAGTCTATTTCTTTTTGCAGCATTGAAAAGGACTACTAGAGGATTTGATGCTAAAGGAAATTGCTCAGCAAGGACTTATGAGTATCTCACTCCCACATTCGCTTTTGCAAAAGACTACGTAAGGCATACTTGTTGCTTGCGGAAATCCTAATTCTATGACAATCAATAGAGAAGGGCTACAAATGTGTAATTCGGTATCAGCTGAAAACTAAAAAAGAATAATGAAAATAGATAATTACCCAGAGATAATAATTGCTTGAATGAATGTAAAGAAATGTTGTGCAGTAAAGTCATAATGTTATGCAGTTGCAGTACAGGCACGTGTAGTAAGTACTGTAGCTGTCTCCAGTTCTAAAAATTTTTGATCATACGCTTGCATGGCATGTTATGTCTCTGGAAAAAATGACATGTATGATTGTATGCCCTTTCCATGAGGTAATTACTCTGTTTACCTGTCATTACAGCAAACAACTTCAAGCTACAGAGTTACTGGTAAGGACAACTGGAAAATGATGTTTACATGTATTTTCATGGCAACCTCTTTCAAGTACTTTACTGTAGATTCATCAGTTATTCACTCTATTCAAGATGTACGCTTGAGCATCAATATGGGAAACTGTGTTCCTCCCTTATAGTCCGCGATACACTGGAACCTCTCTTATACTGACATCAAAGGGACCAAGCTGAGTGTCTGTATTGATTATTGAGGTGCCCTTATTATTAAGGTAGAGATTTAAATATATAAACTTTGGCTTCGTTAGGACCAAGGGAACTTTCGGTAAAAAGGAGGTGTCCATGTTATGATCTGTTATGGAGGAGTGTTTGACTGCAATTGTACAGTAAATAAATTTAATTATTGCATGTATTTTATTTCGTTTAACAGAAGAGAAAATTGAAGAAGTCAATAGCGTTCTTTCAAAATTCATTGGGACACACAATTATCATAACTTCACTTCAGGCAAGTGAGTGATGGTATATTCCTGTTACTGAGTTCCAAAGTAAACATCTAAAATAATGTTCACTTGTCAGTCATATTATTCACAAAAGAAAGAGTAACTTTTGATGTGAGAAATGCTGATCTCATTAGTGGCTGTTTGATTTGTTTGATTCTTACAAAATATATAATTTCTGTACTGTTCACCACGCAATAAGATGGAGTTTTCTATGCAACAGTTTTATCATTTGTAAATAAAATGTGTGTTCCCCATTCCTCAAGCATATGAAACACAAATCATAGTGTGAACATGTAATAAAATAATAATAGCCTCCAATTGTTGGACAATATGTGAGTAGTCCAGCACCTCTTCCAGACCTGTATTTTCATTGGTTCTGGTAGCCTGTAGCTTCTATTGTTTTAAGAGACAGGGGCATTGTTTAGACCATTTATGTATTGTTTCAGTGTTTGGACAGCTAAAGGCCTGCCCATATTTGTCATAGACATTATCTGTTCCAAGACAGGAACAGTTTTCTGAGAATGGAGCTCGAGGAAAACTGGGAGCTTTGAGGAACAGATGATGTCCAAGGATGAATTTGTGAGCATTCTTTTAAATTCAAGTGCTGGATCCCTATTGCGTTTATTATCAGTCTTTCAAATAATTTTTTGCAACACACTGGATTTAAAAATTTGTGAATATCACTCAGACATTTCCCAGTTATAATTGGGGTATAGTCAGTCACGTGATGATGCCTTTAGACCACTCACATTTGAGCAAAATTGTTTGATGGACTATAAGTGACTTAATTCCTTTTCACCAAGCGGGATGATATGAAAAATATAATTTCAATCAGCATCAATACCACGGTGTACTTTGTACATCTTTTTGACTGGGTATTTTTTTTTTTCAGGAAATTTAATGATGCCAGTGCTAAGAGATATATAATGAAGTTTAAGGTAAGAAGATCGCTGCCCTGGCCACCCTCTCCACCTTCATCACCCTCATCACCCTCTCCACCTTGGCTACCCTTGCCACCCTCACCACCATTGCCACGCTTGTCACATTTGCCACCTTTTTCACCCTCGCCACCTTTGCCACCCTAGCCTTTGCCACTTTCTCCACCCTCTCCACTCTCACCACCCTTGCCACCTTGGCCACCCTGGCCATCTTTGCCACCTTTGCCACCTTCGCCACCTTCATCAACCTCGTCACCCAGCCGCCCTCACCACCTTGGCCACCCTCACCAACCTCGCCAGCCTGGCCATCTTTGCCACCCTCCCCACCTTTGCCACCCTGGTCACCTTTACCACCCTTGCCACTTGCGCCACCCTGGCCACCTTGGTCACCTTGGCCACCTTTGCCACCTTTGCCACCTTTGCCACCTTTGCCACCTTTGCCACCTTTGCCACCTTTGCCACCTTTGCCACCTTTGCCACCTTTGCCACCTTTGCCACCTTTGCCACCTTTGCCACCTTTGCCACCTTTGCCACCTTTGCCACCTTTGCCACCTTCACCACCCTTGCCAGTACAGTGAAGCCATTCTTGTTTCTCCTGCCACCCTTGCCACCTTTGCCACCTACTTCACCCTTGACACCCTCATTCTCATTCTCATCATCGTCATCTTCAATCCTATGTGATGCCATTGATCTGACATCTTCTCCACACCACCCTGTCTCTGGTGTTCTGTTCTCTGCCACATCTCTGTCTGAGCCATGCCTTTCTCTTTGCCTGCCCCTGTGAGTGCAATCTTGGGAATTTTGTCCAATGACAATCTTTAGTTATTTTCAGTGATGATTGCAATCTGCTTTATTCTACTTTGATACTTAGTGTGGGAAGCCTTTTGAAGAAGATGGCCGAGAATTTATCACAATAGCAGTCAAGGGACAGAGTTTCATGTTGCATCAAATCAGGAAAATGATAGGTAAGCTCAGAAAAGTGCAGACATGTTCATGAAACCTGGCACAGCTTGCCTACATAAATTGGAAGTTGTGGCAATCTTCTGCATTCTTTATTATCTTCCCAGGTAATGTTTGTTCTATTAAGTTACCTCTAATAATTGCATTTGTGGTGTCTTCTCTATTTCATTTAAGTTATTTATTTGAAGGTTTTTTTGTTCTTTTTGGAGATACATGAGGGAGGCCATACATCACAAAAAATGACTTAATAGGAGATCACCACCGAATAAGAAGAAGTTCTAATACATGTATCTTGACAGTGCCAAGAAGCTAACTAACCAAGTAATAAATAATCAATGTCTGTGACAAGAAATTGCTGCTCATTCTTTCTTACTTCCTAGCAATTCTTCTTTCTCTGCTTTCTTGCTTATCTGCTAATCAACAACATATTTCATGAGGGCCAGTTTTTTTTTGTCTTATTCAAGGAAACTTCATTTTCTATTTACTATAGGCCTTGCTTTGGCCATTGTCCGTGGAGTCGCACCTTTGAGTACACTAGACCTGACGAGGAAGGAGAAGAAAGTACGTTTCACATTTCAGTCGTGTTTTGTTGTGTGTTTTTTTTTTTTCTGAACAGCATTTGTTGCCATAAATATTATGAAATTATTAAATACAAATTATTTGAAGTTTTGACCTTTAAATGAATAACGGGTTCCCAATAATTTGCCAGATTGCAAGTTTTGAATACCGGCTGCCCAGCGCAAAAGGCTTATAAAGGAAACTGTTGCCTACAATTTCTGAAATAATGCAAAGGAATACATTTTTACACTCAAACTGCTCCTAAAGAACACCTCCATAATACGGGCTCCTCGATTACAGACAATTTACTTGCTCCTGGAGAACCCAAAATTCATGCCACCTACACTTCTACACGTAGTGTCTTACGCAGAGGTCCCTAGGGCTCGTCACGCAATCATTTCTCGTTCGGGAGGATAGATTGTGTGACCGGCAGTAAGGAAGTCTGCGTAAAAGGCTACTATAGACATGCCTTCATGTTAAATCTCCCCTCCCTCCCTCCCCCCCCCCCCCACCCCCCCCGATGTTAAGCTCAGTCTTTGTGCTCTGTCCCTTAGTGTCGGGATTAACGAGGCTTGAGCGTAGTTTTTCTTAGTTACAGATCGATCTATTCGAGATGTTTAATACTGAAGCATTTGATGTATTTTTCTCAAAATCATTAATAATTCATTAAGTTTAAACAAAGGAAATCATGACTGCGACGGTGTTTGAATATCTGATCTTGATTCGCATAGATTTTAACACTTTTATTTTCTCCGTTTTTTCCTAAGTTTTAGTCTCGATTGAGAAGGTATATCAAACACTCAAGACAGTGTTTGACCACATTTCCAAACACCATGAAGTTCGTCAAAAATCGTATTTTCAACTCATTTCTCTGTGTTTGGAAATGTGGTCAAACACGGCCTTTCGTGTTTGATATATTACGTAACAGATGGTTTTGTTGTTGTTATTAGGTGGACATACCCAAAGCACCTCCAGTGGGACTTGTTCTTGATGAGGTAAAGTGCCCTGGAAAGTCTGTCTCGAATGCACTAGCTTGTATAAGCTTCATTTGATATGTCAATATTCTGACGTGCCTCCGAGGCTTCCACGCGTTTTCTCTGTATCTAAGTTTCTTTTGCAAATTGAGAGGTAAAGGGAACTTGACAAATTTGCAATTTTATCTTGAAAACCTTGGAGCCATTTTAGAATATCGATATATCAAACCTAGCCTACTCTTAGTTTTATTGCTTCGTGCCATTTACTGTGCGTCAACAGGCCATTTCCGAGTTCCCTTGTGCCTCTGTTCCACAATGAGTCTTTATACAAAACCTTTCATATGAAAGTGAGTTTGATTTGCATGAAAATGAACCGGTAGGCGGAACATATTTTCATATGAATGGTTTCGCTCGTTTCGACTCGTTTTGACACAGAGGCAAAAGGCAGCTCGGAAATGGCCTATTAAATGTAACAACACAGTGCTGCTATAAACTTTGGTTAATAATAATATCATTCACTTTATGATTGCTTAGGTGCACTTTGAAGCCTATAACCGTCGCTATGGAGACGATGGGATACACGAGACCCTAGAATGGGACGAGAATGAGGTAAGTGGCAGTGATGTCATCATGTAAGGAATTTACTTTTTCCTCAACCTCGATCCCAGGCTCTATCCCCTTTACCTCGACAAAGGAGGGAAAGAAGAGAGAGCCTGGGATCGAGGTTCCTGTTCCTTGGGAACACAAAGCAACTTTGGACACGAACAGACAATGAGTTCATACGTAGATACATGTTTGCGTTGAAGTTTATCCTTCCAGTTTTTTGTCCTGCTACCATGTTCACACATGTAGTCTCCTTCTTGTCAGTTAGAACTGAACAATCCACACGTTTGGCACACCAAACAAGAAATACATTTTATATCAGAAGGTTGTCAAAACGATGTCGTCAGTGGCAATCAATCAAAAATTCACTGTCAAATTCAAATATAGCTTGTTGCTGATTTTCTGGGCTGATAAATTTTCAGGTGGAAATACAGAAGTTTAAACGCCAGTATATATACAAACATATTCTGGACACTGATGCAAGAGACCATGTGTATCCTCTTATTAACAAACCAAGATGTTATCTAAAACGTTTATCTTGGGCGGTTTGTTTCCCCATAACAGACTGCTTCATAGCTGATTGTAACTCTGTAGCGGTACTCAGTTGAATAGCGGCACACAAGAGACAAAATAAGTTTACAAGTGGTACACAATTATTTTTTAGCTGTTAAACGGAGAAACTTTTTTAGTCTCCTATAATAGACGCTCTTTGGGTTCGTCACGCAACCTTCCTCTCACATTTGCGTGACGACTGCGAGGAGGAGGCTAGTGTTATAGCCGTTAAAAACTGTCCCATAAGTGAGTGCCAAATAAGGCGTCTATTTTCAGTCACTTTGCTGATGTAATGTTTAATGTAATAAAGTACCTCAGAAGAAAACTTCTTTGTTTTAAAAGGTCTAGTTGTTTCAATTTTCGGATGCTTCACTTGTTTGGGCGTTTAAATTACGGTTAGTTTTTTTGCGAAATTTGAAAGTTCGAAAATAAACCAGTCTATTGCAGATTTGATTCTGTAGCTAATTGTCGTTAGATGGATAGCCTTAATTTAAAACGTTGAGAATTAAAGCTAAGAAGCTTGTGAGGTCGTTTGTACTAAAAAACTAAACATCTTTAAACTATAACTAGAAAAACTACAATAAAAATCTTAAATAAAGTAAGCTAAAAACTCTTCAAGTCTAAAACAACAATGGAGATATCACCCTGAAATTAAAGTCATTAAAAATGTCTGAGGATTTAAGTTTCCAGCTAAGTTCACTGTATCGAGTCCTATTCACCAGGCTGTTATTTTAGTTCACGGGCTTGAACCTCTGTACGCTACAGAATCTTTCAAGGAGTCGCTTGCCTTAGTTGGATAACTGGAGACCCGCTTCTTTAACATATTATCACTTAAAATATTTGGCAATCTATCATTATATGCCTTATGTATACAGATAAAAAAAGCAGATTTTGTGATGCCCTTGACTTAACTCAGAATGATGAGGTGGTTAAAAACTTTGCCAGACCACACCTATACTGACGAACGAATGGAGGAGATTCACTCTAAAACGGACGAGATTAGCGCTAAGCAAGAGTCAAGTACAGAAACAAAAACCGCTGGGAACTCTGAGGACCACTGCTGTCCAGGGGGGAGTACTGATACAAAACAAATCAGTGTGGATGGGGAGAGTGACAAGAGCAAACAAGCTGAGATCACAAAAGATGTTAATATAGGAATGTAAAGCGGTTTCAACAGAAAAAAAAACAATTTTTAAAAGAGTATTAAAAGAAATTAACTCTTTGTGGAGTTATTTTCTGAAGTATTTTCCGTGGTTGCTAAATGAATTCCCAAAGACCACAGACTTACTCTAACATGTTAATTAACCCTCTGGGAGTAAAATTTCCCGGGGATGAAGTCACAACAGATTAAAAATGGTCTAGTCACTGTAACCGTGGTCATCGTTTTCAACCATATAAAAGAAGACCGCGCCGTGGAAACAAATGCCGGAGAGAGTCTCTCTTCGATTTTTTTTCCGGGGACAGGCGGCTGTGACACAGGCTATCATTCATCGTTAAGGTGATAATGTCAAATTTTCCCTTGTCCGGATGACAAATACTGACTGCGATCCGTAGTCCGTTCCTCGTTTAATTCTGTCCAGTCACGTAGAGTCTGTCGGTTCACATACGTCCACCCATCCAGGGTTTCTCAGCGGAGTTGGTTGGATGCAGTGGCTCGTTGGATTGACTCTGATCTGATAAGGTAGATATTGAACTCGTCTCACCCCTCTCCTACGAAAACAGATCCATTTGTTACCCTTTCAGCTAATAGGGAAGTATTCATCCTTTTGGCTTTTCGCATACTTCTCTTCAACGTTGATTAGACTGAAGGGGGTGGAGAAGGGGATATAAGCTAATAAATCTACCCGCTAGTGCAGAGAGGGGGGAGCGGAATAGGGAACGAGGGAGGAGGGAGAAATGGCCCAAAAATGGTTGGCAGGAGGGAGAAATAGGGGAAAAAAGTGAGGGGGAGGGAGAAAAGGAAATTCCGGGAGTTGGAAGAACTCGATGGACCTGGATGGGGAAAAAAATTAATGGAATATTTTAAGCAGGGAGAAGGGAAAAATTGGCTCAAAAAGTAGGGAGAAGGGAGATTTATCTCCCTTTACCCCCTCAGTGCAGTAGCAATGGGTTTTCCCAGGCTCATTCAGCTTGGCTTATATTCGTTTCGCTATACTTTTCAACATGGAACAGATTAAGAATCTGAAATCCATCCCTACCAAATGTTGAATTATTAAATGAAACTTGCTTTTCCTTAAACAAACTGTTGTCCTTACCGCGAAACTTCGGCGCGGATTAGGTGTCCGCGTCTGGTAGCTTTCATCGAAAACGTCGGGTGCTGAAAAAAAAGTAAATTTACAAATGAGCACTTCTATATGCTTTGGCAAACCTTGTTGCTTTAGATTAATTTTTGTGTAAGATGTCTGAAAGGCCGACGGCACAATGTTCTATGCTTTTTCCTTTCTTATATCCTACTATGTCTCACATAGCGACAAAACTAAAACCGGTTTTGCCTTGGAACGTTTTTGTCAGAGTTTTTTATTTTATGTGCGGAAGACGTTTGCAAGAAAAGGTTATAATCTTATAAAAGACATACAGAAGCAACAAACCAACGCATCAGCGACTAAACTAGCTGATTATTGAATGTTTCCTCTTACAGATATCTTAACTTTGGTCTGAACTTATAGATTTCACAAATGTGGGAGCCTTGCAACAGTTTCAGCCTAGTTTCAATGCGTTCTTAGCTTTCTAAAATGGTGGTAGTTTTGGCGGGAACTGCGCGTCCGCGTTCTGAGATGGACTTATGGTACAGCGGTCACCTGATCGGTGGTTGGTTTCGTAAAGAAAAACCGCTGACCAAAGAACCTGTAGACTCTAGTTACAATTCTCAAACATAGACTCTTTCCGGCTTTCCTGACCAAGACTCTGGGCTAGAGATTGTTTAGTTACCAGGTGTCACACTGAGCTGACAAAAATCACGGCTATAGTTACAAACAATGTGAGTTTCTGCTTACTATGGACTTTTCCGGAGTCATTGAGTGTAAAAACACCAGATTTCCTAAACTATAAGCTACAAATCGGTTGCCTTGGTAACTATCAGCTTGTTCCACGTGAGGATGGCAACCAATTACGAGCTGAACACCGAGTGACGTCAGATGTTGAGCTACTTCTCTTTGAAGGCCGTTCATTCGAGGACTATACTGTCGGCCCCAGTGCATCAAGACAACAATGACGTCAACACCCTTTGCCTAAATAAGAAACAAAGATAAGTACGGGTGATCAAATGGTGACGAGTGAAATTAGGAAATAATTTCACGAGCGTTTTGTCAAAATTCTAATAATTTCCCGAGGCTTACGTCAAGGGAAATTATTAGAATGTTGACAAAATGCACGTGCAATTATTTCTTAATTTCACGAGTATCACCTTATATCATAGGTGACAAATTATGCTTACAATTGTGGGTTTTTGACTTGTCTATTGTATCGAGAAATTTCGCAGCTAAATTAAGGTGTGATTTGTGAACCATGATCTTAGTGGTAAAACAACAACAAAAAGTTACTCCGTTGTGAGTATTCTTGGAGCCAGCGGTTTTCGAGCTCTAGCTAGCGTATTACCGCCATTAATGCTCTTTTTGCTGCCCTAAAAGCCAAAGAGAAGAATAAATTAGCCGTTTTTAAACTAGAGGACGCATTATCCGTCCAAAAGGATAATGCGTCCTCGCCGTTTTTGTACTAAAGACAGATCATCCGTCTGGGCGAACTTGGGAAAGCATTTGTATTTCGTCTGGTTAGGCCATCCCCCTTTTTTATTTCGTTTATTGTCGAATGCGTTTTCTGATTTTGGGTCGGTCGGTCGGAAAACAAAAATAAAATTGGAAAAGGAGTCTGGAGCTAGGAGGCCTGGTTCCTCAGCATAATATCAGTGGAGCCTGGAAACAACAAGGTGTGGTTACAAAGTCAACATCGCGGCAATGTAGGAAGGAAAAAGTCGACGTCGTTGTTAAAATCAAACGAGAACAGGGAAAAACCTAAAAATCTGTAAGGCAAAAAATTGCTTATGTTTCAGATTAAAGTAACAATTGTTTAAAATTATGTGTCATTGTCTTCTGTGCAACTTTCTTTTTTTTTTTGAAAACGCGAAAATCTGGGTAGGTCGGACGACGCTAAACAGAGAAAAAAAGGGGATGGCCTTATGAGTCTTAGGTAGAAAAAAAAGATGTCTTATAATGCGTCTTGAACGACGCACTACAAAAGATAGTTCGTTTGGACGCAATATGCGTCTTGTGCCCTTCTTTATACTAGAGACGAATGACAAGACGAACTACAGATGTTTGTCTAAGTTTGTCCAGACGAGGATGCGTCCTTAGTATAAAACTAGTAATAGTTATCACTAAAGCTGCCCCCACTTACTTTTATTTCTACTGATTGAAAACAATTGAACATTATTGTATGAACTAAAAATTCTGTATCGCATTACTGTCACCTCTGTAAATGCAAATTAGAGTCTAGTTCTTTGTCCTCAACAAAAACGCTGCAAACCATTTACATTTACGTTTGGATTCGCGCCAGGTCACCCAGCCGTAACATGAGCTCTACGCCACGTGAGATTACTCAACACAAATAAACGATCCGAATGAACGACGTGTCAAAGGTAGAACTGCTGATCGGAAAGGTGTTTCAGTCACAATTGAACACGAGCGAAGCGACGCTCGCCTCGAACAGCGAGATTTACCGGTACTTCAGAATTACTCACGATACCTTCTAAGTTGATTTTATCCCAAAATCCTGAAAATCCATCTTCAGGATCTCTGAAATCGTTTTCAATTTGTTCTATATCAGAATCTCCGCCACTTCGAAGCGAATTTACTTGATCGCGGTACAATCGTCATACTTGGACTTAACCGGGACCACCGTACGCGCCAAATACTACTAATTCACCATTACGTTTTAATACGCGGGGGGTACTACTGATGCCTCCTCGAGTTTTGGCCTCTGGGCCAAACCCCTGAGGGGGGGCGGGGGGGAGGCACCTAGAGGAGACGACTTATCCTAAGTCTTCGAATTAGCGTCCGGGGCGCTTATTTCAAATTTAGGAGAAGACGGGGGGGCACTTGTTCGAGGGGGAGCTCTTGTTTAATTTTTCCCAAATCGTGGCCTGCCATGATCAAATTCGTCTAACCCATAACTTTCGTTTAAGACGTACATTTCGTCTAAGACGTAAACTTCGTCTAAGATGTAAATTTCGTCTAAGACGTAAATTTTGTGTAAGACGTAAATATCGTCTAAGACTTAAATTTCGTGCCGGACGATAAATTCTTCTAAGACGTAAAATTCGACTGAGACGAAATTTACGACTGACACGAAATTTACGACTGAGGCGACATTTACGACTGAGACGATATTTAAGGCTTAGACAAAATTAACTTCTTAGAAGAAAATTACGAGTGAGACAAAATTTACAACTAAAGCGAAATTTACGTCTTAGACGAAATTTACGGCTTAGGCAAAATTTATGGCTTAGACGAAATTTATGACTTAGACTAAATTTACCACTGAGACGAAATTTACCACTGAGACGAAATTTACGGCTTAGACGAAATTTAAGGCTTGGACAAAATTTACGACTGGGACGAAATTTACGACTTAAAATATACCACTGAGACGAAATTTACCACTAAGACAAAACTTACGGCTTAGACGAAATTTACCACTTGGACGAAATTTACGATTAAGGCGAAATTTAAGTCTTACACGAAATTTACGGCTTACACGAAATTTACGACTTAGACAAAATTTATGGCTTACACGAAATTTACGACTGAGACAAAATTTACGGCCTAAACGAAATTTGCGACTGAGACGAAATCTATGTCTTAGACGAAATTTACCAATTGGACGAAATTTACCACTAGGACAAATTTTACCACTGACGCGAAATTTACCACTGAGACGAAATTTACAGCTTAAACGAAATTTACGGCTTAGACGAAATTTACGACTTAGACGAAATTTACGACTGAGACAAAATTTACGTCTTAGACGAGATTTACGGCTTAGACGAAATTTAGCAGTTAGACGAAATTTAGCAGTCAGACGAAATTTACGAGTGAGACGAAATTTACGTCTTAGACGAAATTTATGACTTAGACGAAATTTACGTCTTAGACGAGATTTACGGCTTAGACGAAATTTACCTCTTATACGAAATTGACCACTTCGACGAAATTTACGTCTTAGGCGAAATTTACGACTTAGACGAAATTCACGACTTAGACGAAATTTACGTCTGAGACAAGATTTACGGTTTGGGCAAAATTTACCACTAGGACGAAATTTAGGACTCAGACGAAATTTACCGCTGAGACGAAATTTACGACTTAGACCAAATTTACTACTCGACGAAATTTATGATTGAGACGAAATTTACGTCTTAGACGAAATTTACGACTTAGACGAAATTTACGACTGAGGCAAAACTTACGTCTTAGACAAGAGTTACGGCTTAGACAAAATTTAACAATGAGACGAAATTTACCTCTGAGACGAAATTTACGACTTAGACGAAATTTACTACTGAGACGAAGTTTACGTCTTAGACGAGATTGACGGCTTAGACGAAATTTAGCAGTTAGACGAAATTTAACAGTGACACAAAATTTACGAGTGAGAGAAAATTTACGTCTTAGACGAAATTTACGACTTACACGTAGGGGCCAAACCACCCCCCAAATGTTTCGTCAGTTCTTGGGTATTTCACATTATTCCGCATTACTTAAAAAGTATTGACTCTTTCTACACCAAACTTGGCAGATGATCAGATGACCTATTGCCAATTATATTTACGTAAAAAATGTCAGTAAATGTCAAAGTTGTGACATCACAGTGATGACGTCATGTTTTTTGCCACTTTTGAAGTTTTTGATAAGCATATGTTTTACAATGTGTTCGAAAGAGCACATCAAGGGGAGTTGAAACCTGAAAAAATTTTGTCCATATCATAAAAATTGAATGAAATATGGCATTTTTAAATATGAAAAATAACTCTGCAAAATATAGGGTCCCCCCCTTGAGAAAAATCCCCAAATTGGAGCCGTAATTTTGTTCCAGCAAATGCAGCTATGTTTCACATGTGATGTGCCAGATGACTAAAGCAAAAATAAAGAAGAAAATCGAGTGTTAAAATTAGTTTTGTTGCGTCATAACCTGTGACGTCACCCGTTTTTTCACTTTTAATACCAACCTAACAAAGCCGAAAATCAAATTTCTAAAACCATACGATTTTTGACAACATCAAGCTTTCTATTTTTCTAGATTATTAGCCTTCTTAGAATAAAACTGAAAAAAATAAACCAGGGAGACTGACTTAAGAAGGACAGTATGGTTAAGCAAATTCCGGGGGGGGGGACAGCAAAAAAATATTTAATTTACCATATCTCAATTACGGGGGTGGTTTGGCCCCTACGTGTTAGACGAAATTTATAACTGAGACGAAATTAACGTCTTAGTTGAGTTTACCACCTAGACGAAATTTATCACTAAGACGAAATTCAGGACTGACACAAAATTTACCTCTGAGGTGAAATTTTACGTCTTAGACGAAATTTACAAGTTAGACAAAATTTACGACAGAGAAGAAATTTACCACTGAGACAAAATTTACGGCTTAGACGAAATTTACGACTTAGACTAAATTTACCACTGAGACGAAGTTTACCACTGAGACGAAATTTACGGCTTAGACGAAATTTAAAGCTTGAACAAAATTTACGACTGGGACGAAATTTACCACTAAGACAAAACTTACGGCTTAGACGAAATTTACCACTTGGACGAAATTTACGACTAAGGCGAAATTTACGTCTTACACGAAATTTACGTTTAAAAAGACCTTTACGTTCACGACGAATTTTACTTGTCAGACAAAATTTACGTCTTCGACGAAATTTAGGTCTTAGATGATATTTAGGCCGTCCACGAAATTTAAGTGTTAAACGAAATGTAAGTCTTGGACGAAATTTACGTCTTAGACGAAATTGACGTCCTTGACGAAATTTAGGCCTTAGACGAAATTTACGTCTTAGACAAAATTTACGTCTTAAACGAAATTCAAGTCTTAGACGAAATTTACGCCTTATACGAAATTTACGCCTTATACGAAATTGACCACTTCGACGAAATTTACGTCTTAGACGAAATTTATGTCTTTGACAAAATTTACGTCTTAGAGGAATGTACGTCTCAGACCAAATTTACGTCTTAAACATAAGTTACGTGTTAGACGAAATTTTCGTCTAGGACGTGATTTACGTCCTCGACGAAATTTATGTGTTAGATGATATTTAGGCCGTCCAGGAAATTTAAGTCTTAAACGAAATGTAAGTCGTAGACGAAATCTACGTCTAAAACGAACTTTACGTCCTCGACGAAATTCAGCAGTTAGACAAAATTTACGTCTTAGATGAAATTTACGTCAAAAATTTGTCTACTACGAAAAAGTTATCTGAGTTGTAAAATTCGTCTAAGAGGTAAAATTTGTCTAAGGCGTAAAATTCGTCTACGACGTATAATTTTTCTAAGTCATGAAATTCGTCTCAGACGTAAAATCTGTCTTAGATGTATAATTGGTCTAAGACGTAAAATTCGTCTTCGACGTATAGTTTTTCTAAGTCGTAAAATTCGTCTAAGACGTAAAATTTGTCTAAGACGTATAGTTGGTCTAAAACGTAAAATTTGTCTAAGACGAAAAATTCTTCTAAGATGTAAAGTTTGTCTTAGACGTATAAATCGTCTAAGACGTCAATTTCGTCTAAGACGATATAATTCGTCGAAGACTTGTAATTCGTGTTAGACGTAAAATTCGTCTAAGACTTAAAATTCGTCAAGATTGAAAATTCGTCTTAGACTAAGTCAACGTGTGAGAACACTCTGGTTGTGTTTACCGCCAAATAATTAGCTTAATCCAGTATTCTTGAAATTGAGCTTTTTTATACAATGATAGTTCTGCAATAGGCTGGTTGCATTACGACTTTTTGCGTTCCATGGTTGCGAAATGCGAATCGAATGAAAATGGTCGATTTTTAGCCCAGTTGGGGCTCGCTAAATTAAGGTTAAATAGAAGATGTTGTTTTCTCGGAAAGACAAAACTATTTCATGGAAAAATTACAGCCTGTTTGCACTCGATCTTGCTAGGGACTAGTTATATGCAAAGACGAGCGAATTTTCTATCCTTCCCGAAGAAATTTGATTTTGTTTGATTTTTGTGGACATTCGCTCTTAATTCATCTGAGACGTATAATTCGTGTAAGACTGATAATTCGTCTGAGACATTTAATTCGTCTGAGACATATAATTCTTCTTAGACGTATTATTCGTCTAAGACGTAGAGTTCGTCTCTGACGAGTAGTTTATGTAAGAGGAATAATACGTCTCACATGTTTAATTCGTGTAAGACGTATAATTCGTCCAAGACGTATAATTCGTCTGAGATAATTCGTCTAAGACCTATAATTGTTCTCTGACGTATAATTCGTCTTCGACGGATAATTCGTCTAAGACGTATAATTCGTCTCAAACGTTTCATTCGTCAAAGTCGTATAATTGGTCTCAGACGTATAATTCATCGCAGACGTATAATTCGTCTAAGACGTACTATTATACATTGAATTTACGATCTCTTTTCTGATTGGCCGAAAGCGTGCAGTGAATGTTGGAAATCGGTGCCTGCGACGTCATCTAGCTGCAGATTATACAATAATCATGTCATGTATGACCGCGGTGTATGATTTCTAGGGGTAATCATGTCAAGTTAGTGCACTTTGTGTTGCTTGCCGTCAGTGAAGAAGCGAAAACATGACTTCCACCTTCGGCTTCAGCTGATAATCCCCCTTTCGACCTTGATTATTCTGGATATCACAAAAACCTCATCCGATGATTGTTTTTGACGCGTCTAAGATGTGTAATTCGTCCCAAAGGTAACTTTGTTCAAGGGATCGTCGCTATATAAAATACATTTTCCGTGCTCTTCCACTTCAGCTAGAGTCAACTGCCTTTGAAGACGTGTAGTGCAGAGCCTTTTGTAAATGTTCCATGTGCCTTAAAAAATTTTTTAATTAGGGTGCAGTGGAGTGCCATGCGATCGCCATGCACCATCCGCCGTCCGTCGCCATCCGGTCGGCGTTTTACAGTGACCCGATTTCATATTACAAGATCAAACGAAAACAAACGCAACGATACACAGTTGCATTTGACAGGACTTGATAATAATAATAATAATAATTATAATAATCATGATAATAATAATACTAATAATAATAATTATTATAATAATCATGATAATAATAATAATAATAATAATAGTAATAATAATAATTTTTTTAATAATAATAATAATAATAATGTTTATTAGTGGCTTATAAAAAATTACTGCTGTAAAAATTCTTAGGACAATATATATGTCAGGGAAATACTAACTTACAAAACGAATTACAAATTACACTCATTCTTTGCAACCCTTATAAATTTGTCTATTGTCATTTGTCGAAAAAATTTAAATAAGAATGATAATAATATTATAACTTATGTGTCAGTGATTATAGTCAAGGGAGCCCTACTAACTGGCGACACCTAAACCTACTTACAGCAATATTTTACATAATCATCGCCAATTTAGGTACTACCGAATATTGACTATTTACAATCATTTAATTAATGCACCTAACTTCAATAAATTCAGAAAAAGATGATTGGAGATTCACGTTCCTTTAGATTCAACTGATCGATCTATCTTTTTTATGGGGAGTCTGAGGTCAATATGTCTATATTACCGAGAAAGTTTTTTGATTACTTTCAGATCCCGGATAAGCCTGAATAAAATGATGAACCTCATTTCCAGGACAAGGCAAAAGACCTGGTGGGACTCAAGGTTTTAGAATGGGTAGCGCGTGTAAGTTACAGCACCTTGGATGAAAGACCTGGAAATTTTAGTTTAGCCAACCACTTTGCGTGATTCAGTATATCTACAGCGCACACGCAGTAGAAAAAAATAGGTCCAGTTTTATCAATCAAGTCATTTGTAGTAGCAGTCTCATTACCTTTAAGCTGTGTATATCTTTGGTGGCAATCCCTTTCTGGTAAACAGCAGGTCCTGACTGGAACATTTTCCTCACTTCTGTACAGTTCTTAGTTCTGTTGCCACCTTGTGTCATGCAGTAAGCTAAAACTCCAATCCTTATTGATTTTGTTTCTAGAACAAGGGGAATCTAAAAGGATCAAATACGACCACATGACACCTCTGTTTTATAATATAATACGCAATTTGCCCGACATATTTGCAAATAAAAACATACATTATTACAGAAGAGCAAGTTAAGCGGCGCTTTTCAATCTCAGTATCCGTAACCTTGCTGCATAATCCAATCCCGAAGAGTTGAGGGGGGCGGGGGGGGGGGGGGGGGGGGAAAGGACAGTACTCCCTTATATGGGCTACATAAGTATGAGCGTTCACAAAATGTATGGTTTTCTAGCCGTTTTGGTCAGAAGTAGGGTATCGTTTTTTGCCATTTTGGTCAGAAAGGGTATCGATTTTTGCCATTTTGGCCTCAAATAGAGTATTGTTTTTGCACTCCAGTCTTGAATTGGGTATGTTTTTTAGAAGAGGCTACTTTTTTATCGTTATCGGTAAGACCATCAACATAAACTAGGGCACCAATTGTATTAAATGGGGTATCAAATTTTTTGGTCAGGTCATAAATAGAGTTGGGAAAATCGCAGATTTTGGTCATAGATAGAGTAAGGGCTTTGAGAAGCGGGCCGCACACCCTCACCCAATTTTTCTGGGGTAACCTTCCCGGGAATTCAGTGTTGTACGTACGCTCTTGGAGTGAGCAAAGGCTCGCCATTTCCACTGTTAAGTTATAAAACAAACGGTCGAGTTACGATGCACTTGGAAATCTTGTAGCGCAGTCGACAAGCGTCTACGCCTCGACCAACTATTACGTTTCTTTCGTGCTCTCCAAACTTCCCGCGTGCTTCAACAACGGATTGAATTACACCGTGTAACCATTTGAAAAAAAAAGCAATGGCTTGAAGCCCACGTGGCAACTCAAGACGTACGTAGGGGATTAATATTTTTGGGTGAGGATTTAGGGACACAATAAACCAATATAACATTTAATTCTGTTGAGCCCTTTATGATTTAGCAAAGTCTCCCAAATAACCCCATAAGCGCTCGGGGGTCTTCTGTGCTCCACGCCTAACTTTGTTTCAATGTTGCGCCAATCAAGACTCGCTCATTGACTTTTTTCCCGCCCTTTTTGTCGGCTGCATGTATTTACTCCAAGTTTTGATTGGTTCACTGGATTGTGTCCTCTGTGATTAGCCAGATTGATTACTTTGGATTTGGTTTTCCAACCCTCGATCGAGAACCCCTTTAAAGGGCTAGGTCAGGATATTTTAGGCGGTTTTATTTATTTTGGTTAGTTACGAGCTGTTAACTTCAAACTGGCAGAGCAACAGTCTTTCATGAGTAACATCACAGCTGCATAACAACAAGGATGATTTCTGAGTATCATAAATGGCACGCACATACCTCTTACTAACCGAGTTCAAGGGCCGGACTGTAAGTTACGGACCGAGATTTTTTTCCCCATCGATTTATGGCCCAAGCGCGAAGCACGCGGGCCATAAATCGAAGAGGTAAAACCAGGATCCGTAACTTACAGTCTGAGAAAACGAGGTTAGCAAGATATTTATTATATCTCTGTTGTGCGTCTTACGCGCTCGGGAACGATTTCTATTCACGTGGAACAGCTCCAAATTTCTGACGCACTTCGAAAGCAAAACGAGTCGATTTGAAATCGTTGTTAAGTGACTCGTAAGTCGTTAGCAGGTTTTGATACACAATTTCAGAAGTAAAAGAAAGTTTTAAACTTTTACTTGCTAAAAAAGTTAAGAGCACTGGGCGATATTTGTAATATTTCAATTAATCCTATGGCCAGTTACCAATCTTTAACCCCGTAGACGAATGAACCGAGATTAAATCACGAATAGGAAAGGGAGACCTTTATTACCAAACTAAAACACAAAGTTGCTACATTGTTTTACTGTTTTACCTGGTGAGAATTGTAAGGTCCATAAGTGACACCGACAGCTTTTATTCCAACTTCTTTTAGAGCATTGATTGTGTAATTTACGGGAAGATCACCAAAGTCGTTCAGGTGATTGTTTGCTAATGTCATGACATCAAATCCAGCAAATCTGTAGATGGAAATGGAGTTAAATAGCTGTTAAGTTGACAGTGGAACTGTCGTTTCATTAAAAATCGCGATACATGAGGAGATTCTTCAGTTTGGCCACGAGAGTTGTTTTTAGAAATGTGTTACTCTTGACGGACACACTCGCATTCCAAACATTGTCACAGTCCAAGCTAATTCCTTGTGAAGTTTCTGCGTTTCCAAAAAGCATCTCAGGTATCCCGCCCACACTACACCGGAGAAATTTGAAAATGCAGCTTTATTTCTACTATTAGGTCTACGGTCCACGCTAATTCGCTAAGGAAACGAAGGTATTTGGGGAATTTAAAAACGCCGGCTTTGCGTATTAGTGTGAACGGAAAACTTTTGAAAACGAAACTTTTTGGAAACGATTTAGTCACGATTACAATGTCATTTCCCTGACCGATTTTTCTTCAAAAGCAAACTCAAAATGACCGGTGATTGCTGCGATTTCAAATTTCTCCGACGTAGTGTGGACGAAAAACGTTTGATGCGTTTATAGAATGAAAACACCATTTTCAAATTTCTCCAGCGTAGTGTGGACAGGTTTCCTTTTACGTTTAAACACCGTCTATCGCTGATGAAGACTACAGACACAAAACGTCTTTTAAGTTTTTTTTTAAGTTTTAGTTTAATAGGCTCTTTAGTATTTAAGATGATTTCCGCAGAACATTCGAGCAATAATGGCAAAAATTAAGTTACCAAAGAAACCTCATGGCAGGGTAACTGATTTTGAACACAGTAAAGAAGAACTTATGGAGACTTAAGCTCTCAAGCTGACCCCGCGAGAGAAAAGTGAACTTGAAGCTATCCATATTTCAATTAAAATAGACGTATCGCGTTAGTAAAAAACGCAATAGCACACGCTTTAAGCATTCTTACGAGGTTTGACATTAACTTTCTCGAGAATGCTTGAATTAATCGCGGGGTCACTTAGAGAAATGAACTTAAGTGATCAGTGATCATGAGTTGTTTTAAACAGTATTCCAAAAGTTACCGTGCTATGAGCAGATTTTTACTAATAATTTTGCACTTATTGCTCGAACTTTGAGCAGAATCCGTCTTAAATTATTTCTGTCTTCTTCATAAATTTAGTTGCTTATAAGTTCCAAGTTGACCTCCCTCCTCCGCAGTCTTTTCTTATGGGAAGAGTGTAATCAAGGAACATCTGAGGCGGGGCGAATGGGAACAAGTCATCACCTCTCCGCTAAGTCCAAGACTCTCAAACCCGTTTCAAAGAGACGAGTGGTCTTGGCTGCCTAGCAACCGTACTGACTGACATCTAATAATCGCGGGAACGAAGTATCCTAATTAACAATTAGACCCGTGGCCCTTGAGGGCGAAGGGTCTAATTGTTTTAGTATCACCCAACTAGTCGGACAGAAAAGGCAAAAATAAAGTAGCAAATGCAAGTTGAAGAAATATTTATTTGGAAATAAAACGAAGAAAGCGTCACGCTCGATTGGACCAATTTCGCTACTCAAGGACTATTACTAATAGTCCTCTAGTAGCGTAGCCAATTAAAATGCAGGATTTGCATTAGTCCACTAGTTGGGTGATACTAAAAAATGTTAGAGTCTCAATTTTTTGTTGGTGATCAAAAAAGTTGTATTGAAAATTTTACACCAACCTTAAAGCTGAGGAGCTTTGTTTCTCTGCGTTCAGAAATATCAGTTTTGCGTCATTGTTTTTTGCGGAAAGCGTCTTTTCAGGAACAAAGGGAGACTCGAGATTTCCAAAGGCGAGGTCAGCTTCTCTGATATAAGGCGCCAACTGACTCAAGGTGTCGTTGTACCCGTAAAGGTGCTTCTTGACATCGGAGCGAACTGGGTCCGAAAAGTTGATATCTCCGGCAAATAGGAGGCTTATTGTATCTGAAAAATATTATAACAGGTTTACTATTCTTTTCTCGTGTGGTCACGGTGTTTGTTAAGATATTCTATTCTTTTGTAGTATAAATCTACTATCACGCGTTAGAAACCTCGAGCTCATAATCTAATAGGTTTTAAGTTGCATAAAGGCGGTGCTTTCGGTTGTGTATGTCTAACAAAATAATGCAAAGATACATACTTCATGTCTGCTTGCTTTGTGTGCTTTTTGGGGGAGTGCGAGAGTGGTTTTATTATTTCTAATAAGATCACATTTTCAACTCTTCTTGAATTGGTACTCCCCAGGGCGTGAAACTTTTCGCCAAAAACATCATTTTTGTTGATTCAATTGACGGTACTCCTGATTTGTGAAAGACTACAAACACTATAGTCTGACAAGTAATTTGAGTCAGATCAGGATGCCATTATAAAATGGATATATCGTCATGATTCTATAGCCATCTCTATAGAAAAAATTGTGAAAGAAAACTAAATTTTCATATAACGAATTCAGGCAGGAAATAATAAATTCCAAGATGGTCTAAAAACGTTTTTTAATGGAAATATGTTTCGGATAGATAAAACTTCATCCATCTTAGGTACAAGCAACAAAACCCGCTACAGGGCGTGATACAAATTCAAGAGTCGTATTTCTATTGTGTTTATCACACCCACTGGCGGGTTCTACAACTTGTACTGGAGATGCATAAGGGTTCATTCGAAACACGTTTCCATTAAAAAAATGTTGTGATCATCTTTAAACGACTGAAATACAAATGCGCTTGTCTTATCCTTATGCATTATGCCTTACGATTCTAATTTTAGAGCAAAATCCTTTCCATCCACGATTTGAATTATTTAAGAATTTTTTACACTTCCCTTTCATATCCTATCATTTTTTTTTCGAATGCTCACAACCTCCTGGCAAAAACAGATCGATTTTTGCTATGACGAATAGTAATGGTCTATCCGTCAATAGTTCATTTTACCCACTGGTCCCAATTCATTCGACATCCGCTTTCCTGTTTTGTTCTGTCCAAGTATCGCGCGATCTTACTTTCAAAAAGCGCCATCGGTCGCCCCTAGATGTATCTATCCCCTTAAAAGTCTGCATCCTCTTCTGTCTCTGAAGTGTCTGCCTTCGACTAAGAAGATTAACATTTGCGGTATCGTCGGCATTGTTCATTATCTCTTCAAGTTTCACGGTCTTTTGTCAAGCCTCACAAAACTTGACTTCCAATAATACGGGTCATCTTGGAGGTTCGACAACCCGCCCCAGAAAGCGTGTATTGGCCGGCACGGGTAATCTTCTCTATCGGAGGGATCATGGGTTGAGAAGAATCATTAAGAATCATGAGGAAGTCTCAAAGTCCTAGCCTAACTTTAACTAACTTTACTAATGGTTCCCTCACTTAGGGAACCTATCACTTTACCTTCATCCGTCCCTGCAGTGGTAACACAAAACAAAGTTGTGAGAAGAAAAGTTGATAAAACATAAACCATTTTTGCATTTCAAACTATGGTCATGAATGGATCTTACAACATGTTTGAGCCGGAATCACCTTTAACCTGTGCCTGTAAAACCAGAGAAGAGAAACACCTCTTCAGACAGGAAGACAGGTACCCGACAGCTGTCAAGGAAAATGGCAATCTTATTGGTCGCGCGCAACTAGTATCGACCGATACAAGACCCTCGGAGAGGAACGCGCACAAGTTTTAGTATATTAGGACTAGAAATTATTAAACAAAACCAACAATAAATCATGTTTATAAAGGGAGATATAGATAACGGTACCTTTTTTGAAAAGGAAAACGTTATGAACCCGGTGCATGCTTTTCTCAAGAATATAACAAATCCGGCACATACCAGCCTCAACAATATATACACTACAATAGATAAAGTGGAAGTGAGAAATTTAAACCACAATGTAGCTTTTCAAGTGGTTAAAGCTAGGATGCAGTATTTTCTTTATGTAGCCACGGTTCATTGGCAGCTGTAGATCGTCTTCAATTAGCGATTTTATGAATGTCGATATTCATGAATAGCTTGACTTATATTTCACGATTTTCCATGATTTTTCCGCACCAAGTCACGATTAAAGTTTACCCGTCGATGTTTCCACAAGTGAAAATATAAAATGTAAACTTGTTTCTCCTAGTCACACCCAAGTTCAAAAGGTCTTCAAAGATGTCCTGACATACTGCATTTAAACTACACAAAAAGGTATAAAAACCAAGGTCACTACATAGAGCAACTGAAGTTTCCTAAATCATGGCACCCAGCTCCTGTTGATTTTACTTGATGTGTACGAAGTCAAACTTCTAGGAATTCAGAGCCACCTTAAAAATTTCGAAAATTGAAGGTTTTTGAATTAAACTGCAGTGTGCAAAAGTCATAACATGCCTATGCAATTCGACAATAAAAAAAATGGATTTCACTGAGCCGTTTCTGAATAATAAGCACTTAGAGCAAAAGTTAAGGTTGTTTTTAACAGGTTCAATCGTTGCTATGGGAACCTATTTTGTCATGAGAGTGTCTACAAACCAATGATTGGGCACTTGTGTGATACCAGTAGAGTAACACTACTTGATAAAGAGTGAAATTATCGATCCCTCAAAATAAAGTGCTGGAAACTTTTGATGACCACCTTAAGAGTTGCATATTCCCCAAAAGGGTCTGACAAAAGAAGTCAAAACCAGGAATGATTAATAATTTTGTACCTGAATCATAGTTAGTTTGGCTCATAGATTAATGATTTGCTTTCTTTTACAAGACAAAACTAATTTCTTGAGAACCAAAGAAATATTTTTATGTGACTTTGATCTCATCTGCGAATTTTGATGTGCTCCTCGTACTCGCCACCGCAAAACAACAACAACAAACAACAAAACGGTTTATTATTCCTTATTATTGCTAACACTTTAAGGAACATATTCCGTCTACACGAGTAAAACACCGAATGAAATGCTACAGTGGCTGTTTTCTGTGCAAATTTATCAGTATTGCGTTAATTTGAACTTGTGTATTCATCCATAGTTTGTAACTGGCTAAAATCTAAAGTTCAGTGTCTCTATCTTTCTAGAAAACCATATTTTACAGTCTCTAAAAGTCCTCACAACCTCGCATCGAAAATTCGCATTTCCAAATGAATATAACACTGGATGAATGACTGAGCTGGTCAGCGAAATACTCACTACAAATTGTTTGACAGAAATATCTCCAAACCTAACAATGGCACCGTAAACCTTTGCTAATTCTAAGAGCATGAATGGTCCCCAGCTGAACAGGAAACTTACAACAATCAAAACAAGCATACGAAGAGCGTTGTATTTAGACCTTATGTAAAATGGGCTCATTGTACGCTTAATGGCTCTTTTTCGCAAGAAAATAAAAATCTTCCAATACGAGGTTGTAATTATTGACAAAGGAGCAACAAACGTAAAGAAAAAATAAATCGTGAACGAAATTTGACTTGCAAAAGAACTGCGTGGAAGAACACAAATAAACGCAGGTGTGGTGTAAATGGGTTCTGATAAATTGTCTTGTCTTGTAATTCCCATCACGCGCGGGTTGACGTGGGCCCCAAATATTATTGGAAACGAAATGGCCACAGAAAATAACCAAATTGAGGCAATTCTCTTCTTGCGGTGTGCAGTGAGAGCCAAATTTGTCAGAGGATTTACAATGTGGTTTTTACGATCCATGGCAAGTCCAGCGAGAAGAAAGAACACAGTTGCACACGTTGCGTGAGGGAAAAATTCCATGGCCTTGCATTCACCGTGGGATAACAAACGAGGGTCTGTCATTGAGGTGAAGATTCTCACCACAGCCATCATGAACCTGTAAACGACTTCAGCCATCGAGAGATGAAATATGTAAAAATTGGAGAGGTTCTTTCCTACCAACTTGCGTCGAGTCATGATAAAGCACACGAAGAGGTTACTGGCCAATCCCAGCGCCAAGAAAACTGAGTCAAATATCAGGAAAATATTGGGTATATGATCCGTAAAACCCATCGAAAGAGTATTGTCAGCTATGTAGTAATACTGTGACCTGTCCGAAACAAGAAAAGGTTTAAAGGCGTTATGAGTTCGATCAAATATTAATATTGCATCAGTTTGCAATCATATAGAATTCTGGCCTAGTCGCACTAATGAAGTTTACTTTGGCAGCTCATAAAAGAGCAAAAAATAAACCTCAAGTCTGTATAAGATTTATTAATATATTTTTCTTTATATGTGGGTGTTCTTTGTTTCATGTTTTAATTCATCAAGACTTCTAATTAATGTAAGTTTAATTAAATCGAATCGAACGTTGATTTAAAGCTTATCAGTATTTCAAACTAATGCTGTAAGGCTGCAGTCTTTTTCAAAGACTCTGGCATCTAAAATTTGCAGCACTCAAAGTCGCTAGTCAATTTAAGTTTTGCAACACCTGTTTATTGTTTCCTCTCTCTATGGGCATATCCTGTAACGTAAAATGTAATTGTGTTTCATGTAAATGATTTATTGAATATAAAAGTGAAACCGAGAGCACTCTATTAGCTGGAAGCAAAAGACAACAGAATGTCGGAAATGGGAAGACATTCCGAAACCACGCGACAACATTGCGTACGCATAACGAGAAGTACTTGTTTACATTGATGAAAACGTCAGATTCACCCATGTCTCCATTTCTGCGGAAACGGTGGAGACAAATTTAGTAGAGGTAATGGTTAGCATTCCCGACAAACTATGAAGGAGCAAATAACACTTGAAATCTTTTGTTTTGGGCTTTCACACATTGGTTGAATTATTTAATCTTTCTACTGGTTCTCAATCGAACATTGTAAAAGCCTTTTGTCTTTTATGGTTTTTTTTCTCTTTCTTTATAATCAAGTTGGAAACGTGACATTAACAAAAGCGGGACACCCATCGTCATATTTTCTGTATTGTTTAGACACCTTTTAATAGCATCACAAATGGTGAAAGGAACTTTGAGAACCCATTGTTTATATTAAAACAAGAAGAGAAGAAGAACAAGACATATCAGTCACCATGCCAGGAGGAGAAAGGGTTTAAACAATTAGTTTTAAAAAGAACTTGCTTTATTTTAAGCTATTTCACTAGCGCTTGCCTAAGGTAGAATTTTCTCAAACTGTCCGTATCTACCCAAAGCGACATTTCTAACTACATGGAATAAACACCAAAGATCATTGACTAATTCTTAGTTAGTCACTCGTTTTGCTATTTAAGTTCTACTTCTGCGGCAACAGTCACCTATATTCAGTCTTCGCCGCAACTTCTAACGCACCCTAGGACAGACCTATGCCGATAACACGCCTCAGACACAGTTCAGACATTGAGCCACCTTTGATATCAGGTCGTCAACAATTCCTTAAACCATGGATTACATGGACCAAGGTCTGTAAAGAGGTAAATGAAGGCCTTCCCCCAATAAGTAGAGGCAGCAGGTGGCGAGATCCAAGGGTTCTAGGGAATATGTTTTACGTAATTTCTTACGGTGTCTCCTCCACGTACAAACTAATTAGTCACATTGGCAAAGTAATTTTTTTTAAACTTTGCCAAAAGTTGCGTACTATCACGGTTATCAAGAGTTGATGATATTGAAAAATAAAATAAAATAAAATAAAATAAAATAATAGAAAATAAAGACACCGAATTTCGGTCCGTCTGAACATTGTTTTGTGTAGTAAATACGGTTGAAGTAGCTCAGTCACGGTATTTTGGCCATGTACAAAATTACCTTTAAACTGGAGGGATATTAAGTGTAGAAATGACATCAACTCGGAAAACAGTCCGAGTTTCAGATGGGATTTGAACCCATGACCCTCCGTGATCTAGCCGGACGCTCTAACCACTGAGCTTCGATCTAGAGACTCTACGGTAAGCAAGGGTGAAATGTGGGTCTTTGACAGGAACCGCATCGCGCGGTCACACAGCCAAATTATGACTTGGGACATATGAACTCATAACTGCATCGTGCAGTCACATTGACCATATTTCTCCCTTCCTCACCATAGTGTCTCGAGTAACTCAGTGGTTAGAGCGTCCGGCTAGATCACGGAGTGTCGTGGGTTCAAATCCCATCTGAAACTCGGGTTTTTTTTTCCGAGTTGATGTCATTACTAAACTTAATATTTCGTATAATACTCAAATTGAAGGCAACCTGAAAATAGTAGTTTAGTACATGAGATAGAAAAACACCAAAGAGATAATAATAAACCATAAAGGAACAAGGATGGTTAAGGATGGAGAAGATTAACACGGATTACAGACGACTAACTTGAAATTTAGGCTAAACCGTTTTTAAGCAAACCGTGACGTAACTTCTTAAAGTCAATGTTCTTTCACTTATACGAAATTTATTCGAAATCTCACTGTGGAAGGCCTATTTAAAGTGCAAAATTGTTAAAAAAAAACTTACAGAAAACAATTAATTTAATTTGCCTTCATTTTTCTCGAATGCGTTTCTGAAGTTGACAGCTTCCGGGCGTATCACGCAAAGGGTACGGGTTTTCTGTGCAATAAATGTCGTTTTCCAATTTCCGTAGTGTTGCTTAAATAATGGATCTGAGACTCTTTTATCATCAATGGTGGCTCTTCACGTTAGCGGCTGACAATTTAATTTTATTTCGTATAACGATTGACAGTTAATCACATTGTGACCTTGGTCTATTTTATAGCAAGCGTTGAAGTATAGTTTGGTTTATTTACGCAAAAAACTAGACACCAAATATTTGAAATGTGTTCTTTGTCTTCAAAAATCAATATTTAACAAGAGTTTCATCTAATTTCTTTTTTATCCAGTTGCAGTTGTTGTTCATCACTGGACTGAAAACTATTTAAAACTCCTTAGGTGGAAGCCCATATGCAGGAGCTGCTCCCTTATATGGGCTGTGTAGGTATGTGCGGCCCCAAAGGGTATGGTTTTTTAGCCGTTTTGGTTAGAAATAGGGTGTAGTTTTTGCACTCTAGTCTTAAATCGCGTATGTTTTTTTTAGAAGAAGCTATCTTACCTAATAAAAGCATTTAAACATTGTCTTTAACACTGGTCTGAACTAAGGAACTAATTATAAGGGGATCTGAAACAAGGTTTGATTTAAGGGTCAGGTCTTAAATAGGGTATTGCATTTTTGGTCAGGAGATAAGTAGGGTATGAAAGATAGGGTAGGTGATTTGGGAAGGCGGCCGCACAACCTCACCAAATTTTCCTGGGAGTACCCCACGGGGGGTCATACTCGAGTGAGGCTTCTAGCAAGCTTTGCGTCATAATTTGGAGTAGATATGTACAATTTGAATTTCTCTGGAGTAAATTGATCCGGGCTGGCCGATCGGTCAGAAGATTCCTCTACAGTATCCTTCACTTGTCCCTTGTTGTTAATATTTTGTTTGTTTGTTGTTCAGCCTTATCTTTTCCATGGTGCCACGGTATAAATTAATCGAAGCGTCCTTTGAAACTGTAACATACGGCATATATCTAGTCTACTGCCATTTTAGATTACGAAACTCTACAACTGCTTTGCGCTACCGTTCTGATTTATCTATCACGGAATGATCTGCATACTGAATGAAATGCTACTGCCCAAGGAGCAGTATTCTTCAACAAAAGCCTCTACAAGAGTAGCTCTTTCTTCTTCTTAAGGTATCATGGTAGGTGGATTGACAGTGTCTTGGAAATCACGCTCTTACGCTGGCGCTTTAAAAGAAAACCCCATCGTTTTCCTCTCAAGATCTCTCAGGAAAGGCATGTTTTACAGCCTCTAAAAGCCCTCTCAACTTCGCATCGAAAATTCGCATTTCCAAATGAATATAACACAGGATGAATGACCGAGCTAGTGAGTGATACACTCAGTGTAACTTCTTTGACAGAAATATCTCTAACTTTAAACCTAGCGTCATAAACTCTTGCCAAATCTGAGAACATGATTGGTCCCCAGCTTAGCAAGACTCCCACAACAACTAACACAAGCATGCGCAGTGCCTTGCATTTGGACCTTACGTAACATGGACTCATGTTTTGCTTAGCAGCTCTTTTTCGCAAGTAAAGAAAAATCTTGCAATACGAAGTTGTAATTATTGACAAGGGCACAATAAAGGCAAATAGAAAGTAAATCGTAAACGACATTTTGCTTAAGAGTGTTCCGCGTGGTAGAAGGCAGGTGACCGCTGCTGGGACGGAGTAAGATGCATTAATCTGCGTTGGGTTGTTCTGTTTTGGATTAACGTTGACACCGAATATTAGAGGGAATGAAACAGCCACAGAGAAAAACCAAATCAAGACAATTCTTGTACTACGGTGTTTAACGACAGCCAAGTTTTTTAACGGGCTTATGATGTGGTTCTTGCGATCCATGGCGATTCCAGCCAGAAGGACAAAGACAGCCGCACACGTCACCTTAGGCCAGAATTTCATGGCTTTGCAGTCGGCGTTGGATATCAAATCGGACTCTACAGTGGAATTAAAGATTTTCAAAACAATGAGTGCGATCCTGTAAAGCACTTCTGCCACGGCAAGATGAAATATGTAAAAATTGGAGATGTTTTTCCTAATCAGCTTGCGTCGGGTCATAACGAACAAAACGAAGAGGTTACTGGCCAATCCTAGAGCCAAGAAAACGGAGTCAAATATCAGTAAAGCATCTCTGAAGTTTTCCTTGAAATCCATCGGAAAAGTATTCTTCTGCCAGCGGCAGACTGCTTGCAAAGGTGGGAGAGAAAACTGCTTATGTACAGACTTCAAAATGTCCAACTGAAGGCGTATTGGTTACGGTCAATATTACGTCAGCCTGAATCATATAGAATACTGCAGAATACTGTTTATTTTGACGGCTATTAACGAGAAATAGCTAAGTGTCACAGACCCAATCAGATTTTTATTCTTTTTTTTACGAGTGAAAACGCTTTCTTAAATGACTCAGAACTCGTCAGAGGCTATTGAAGTTTAGACAGGATGTGCGCGCAAAGAATGCCTCAAATATCCGGTTATTGTTTAAATGTGTAGTCCTCTCATGTCTTTTCCTCAAGTAATCAAGGTTCTTAGAATTAGCCTTTCATTGAGTCCTAGAAATTAATTTACATTAAATAAACTTCAAGACAGAAATACACTTGGTTGTGTCCCTTTAAAAAGGACTGTCTACCACAGTGAAATAGCATTTTCTCGACAGAGCTCGCTTTGTAATGTAAATTCTTAATTTCTCGAGCCTCTCATGCGAATGCTCATTTTGTTATAATTATACGACTGAGAAAAGAATTACGAACGCGCTCATTAATTTTCACTGCACAAATTACAAATTAATGAGAAATTGACCTGCTCCGAACCGATCACGATGACGTAATACTCTCAGTGATATGACAAACATTTGAACGAAGAAGACAGAAGCTTTTGTCAAAGCTTTTGAATTCTGTCCCTTTTTCCTAAGCATCTATTTATATGTCAAACTCAGACTGTCACAAACATTCATTCTGATAAAACAAGGCGACCTTGAAAACGTGCAGAATGAAAGGAGGTATCACTGAGGTAACTTTCGTTATTAAGATGAAATGATCTGATAAATGAAAAACTAGAATAGAGATAGAGATAGATTTTATTAGCAAACTCATTGCAGCGCAGGAGCGGCTGAATTACGAATTACTTTACAATAAAAATAGAATTATATTATACAAGGAAAAATATGCAAGCTATTTATAATTAAAAATATGGCTCATAATAAAAGTGTTCCTAAACCTATGTGTTTTACAAATCGGTAGCTCAAAGTATCCCCGGGTTCGTGTGCAGTAAGTGGACTCGTTACGTGGCGGCAGCAGATCATGTAGCTTATGGCATGGGTCTCTCATAATTTGATCAAATAAAGTTTCGCTCAGTGCCTGTCTCCTCTCATACAGTGAAGAGATGCCTGCGGCTACTAGCAACTATCTAACAAGAGTTGATGGCAAGTTCCGGTCGACAAGATCGGAATCATCCGGCATGCTATTTTTGCTAGACGTTGCTTAGCAAATCTCGAGTGCTCACCATTTTTTTTTATTAGATGATAAAAATTTGCAATTTTACGTATACATCAAATATTAACGATTTCCCAAAACGGCAATTGTTTCTCGAATCTTTGACTGCCACAAAGTTAGGTAGCTATCTATATATTTCTGTGTACGTGTGAGAATATAATTTCATTACTCTAATTTCATTACAGTCAGTGCATAAAAATTCAAAAAAGGAAGTAAGCTTGCTAAAAATAATAATCATATACTGAGAAATTATGGAGCTAACGCTTGTGACTATTTTATTGAGGACCAATAATATTTTATCATGCAATTACTGTAGCTATACAGGGTCGGATCAAGAGGGATGGGGGCGCGGATCCGGATTCCGGATTCAGATTTCCGGTTCTCGTCTCCGGATTCCATGTTTTAGGGTTGCCCTTGCACCTCCGGACGGAACCTCCCAGTTTTAAACCCCCCAGGGACTTAAGCACATATTAGCAAATCACTAGCAAATATTATTGCATGTTAAATCTTGGCCAGAAAATTCGTAAACTGCAGAGCCTGCAAAACCAAAATAGTCCTTGGAATCTCTGGGCATTTCTGAAAAAAAAAATCAAGTTTAGGTTGATTATATCCTCGAAATTCTGTAACACTTTCTCACTATCGGGCGTTTAGTCAGTTGAGATCACAGCCTTCACCTTGCAGGTTGCAGTAGATCATCCCGAGTGTTTCGCTAGCATACCCAGACCGAGAAAAATTCGTCCACAGCGAAGCCCAAACAGTATTCGAATCGCCTACTATTTTTTAAGTAGTCTTTCCGTGTACTATTGTTATTCTTACTATTTTCCGAGTTTCAATCTGGCCATAAATATTTTAACTTGGCGAGACAATTTGTGACATGTTCAAACTCCGATAGTTCGTCAACTAGACGACCAAAATGACTTAAGGAATCGCTTGGTATTTCCAAAGAAACATAGAATACTCTAAAGAAGTTTCAATAATGCTTTCTGTCGAAATTTATTAACATTGCTCCCAGCTCCTGGGATTATAGTTACTGCGTAATATAAACAATCCACTATACAGTCGTTTGAGACTTTCTATTTTTATTTCATCCAAATTAATGATGTGACCAAGTTCCAGCACGAAATCTCGTATAGAAGTGAATCGAAGGGAGCGTTTATCAAAGAACACTGACATTTATAATTCTCTTGATATCCTCGCTTTTTGCAAACCACGATGATCAGAAATTAATGTAAGACCCAAATTACCACAACGGCTAATTTTGTTATTCGTCTATACATTTCACCGCCTTTTTACTATCAATACGTTATAAAATTACGACTCAAGAAGCTCAAAAACCAGTCTTTAAAATTTCTTGTTTTTCCACTTCCGCGGGAAATAAGCGACACAAAAGCAGTTCTGATTTTAAGAAGCGCGCTCGCCCTCGGGCTCGCGCCGTTAAAAAGTGCTTCGCTTTCGCAATTGGTAGTACATGTATTTTAAAACATGATTTAAAGTGCGTAATACTATCTGTTGTCTACAGGATTCGTAGGTAAATCTTTCGTTATTCTTTCACATTTTTGAACTCGAACTAAGTGTGATGATTAAAGAAGTGCCCCAAAAGTCTTGAAAGAAAAATTGACTTCACGTTGCATGAAATCTAAGAGGTAAGTAAACGTGACAAGTGTCAGTCGGAATGCGTGTTTCCAATTCAGTCCAATTTGGTACGTGTTCACCGCACTAAGATGTAACAGTGGGCCTTGATGTGTTGGTTGCCATTGTCTGCGAGCACAAGTGCCTCATTCCCGCAGCTATTGGTGTCATCCATTCCTACATAACTTCCCCCGGTTCCAAAGCCAAGTCTTGAATCGCAGGAAGTGCAATCATTTTCGTTGTTGCCGAGAATTCCTATGCGTGCTTTTGCTGTCCATCTTGAGAGATACGTAGAAGGATTCAAATTGAACCCTTCCATGTTGCAGTTGCTTTGAAGTGAGGATCCGGCAAGCAGTGATTTCCAAGTGTTGCGTCCGGTATTGGTTGGTCTGTGGTTGCCGTCAGCTAACAGGGAATACAGTGACGCGGTATTGTAAGATTCAACCCTGATCCAGTTCGTAGTGCCCTGTGACTTCATTCCAAGGCACATTTGATTGACTGGAGTGCTCCAGTAGCTTGGCAGTTTTGTTTCGATTTCGTCAAATCCAGTGAGTCCACCATCCGGGTTGTAGACCTGCTTGTCAAGCCAGTAATGAGAGTTATAGTGGAACGTCGTCTGCAAAGTAAAAGCCGCCAAGTCTTTCACATACCGTACAAATGGAAAACGGACAAGCCACGGGTAACTCTGACAGAGCTCAATATCTTTGAACTAGAGGCGAAATTAAATGCTAGCGGTCCTATCTTTTCAGACTGGAAAATGAAAGGCTTTATTACAATCATTACTTGGATGGCAAGAACACGTAAGAACTTAGGAGTATAACATTCCGATTCTATAGTTTGATCATGAAGGGACTAGGATGACATTCCGGTATTTTGTCAAGTTATGTATGCTCTAACAGTTGGCCTGTGTCTGTTTTTACTCCCCTGTAGAGTGGGGCAAAGAAACAAACACAAAGAGCCCGTCTCAAAGCTTCTGCTAAGTATTAACCCACGGCGCCATCTACGAGGGAAGTGGTCGCCTGTGATTCAACGCAAACTGGCAAGGCCTGCGTCCGAAAAATCAATTTTGAATATCTTTGTTTTAGTTTATGTCTGGTTTTGAGCGATCCGTAGATTGCTACATTATAAAGTACTTGTACTGTAAAGTACTATAAGTATTTTTGTGTGTAATTATCTTTGTGTTCCTCCGTCGCTGTCGTTATTTGCCCGATCGTCTCACCTGGTTTCCACTTATCTTCATTATTAGAGTCCAGGGTCCCTCGCCACACCCTGCAATAATATCCATGTGACAGTAGGTCTGTTGCACCCCTCCCTCCTCAGTAGTAAGAAAGTAGCCTCCACTTGGAGCAGTTCTAAATTGACACATTGGCGAGATTTTGTTATATCTCGTGGAAAACGCCCAAGGGTGGGTGTATGCTAAGGATAATAGGTTTTATCACTAATTATTTAAATTAACTATTAGTAGTAATTATTATTTCAAAATCCAAGTTATCTGTCTGTTTTTGTTGTTGTTGTTGTTTTCCTATCTAGTGAATACACCTTTGCAACAACTATGAGTTTTTGCTTCGATTGATTAATTTTGAGTATTGTGACTAGTGTAAGAAATACAGTGGAACCCCATTAATGCGTTCACAAACAAGCCACAAAAATCTGGCCGTATAAATGGGGTAGGCGTGTTAAAGGGGTTCTATAAATATTTGATGGGCCAGAATAAAGTGACCGTAATAACGAGGTGACCTTATTAACAGGAGGGCCGTAACGTGGGGTTCCAGTGTAATTTGTAATGTAGTGTCAGTATTAATGCATTGTAATATATAATTGTTATAATTTGCGTCTTTAAAAAGCATTTACGTAAAATGCAACTCCCTTCGATTTGAAAGTAGCAGTTGTCAGTATATAATGATAAATCCACTGAACAAATTTTCTAACAGAAAAATCTCTCGGTGTTGAAAGAAAAGGAAAATTTGATGTCTGGTAATTAAATTTTAACGTGGGGAGCATGTGTTATGTCAGAACATGGCTGGCTCCTTCTCAAAACATACTTGTAATATTTGAAATTAATTTCTCTTCGTTGGGTTTTATCAGGTTTGTAAATACTAAAGATGACAGAATTTGTTCTTTCGTTTAGAGCTTGTCTTAATAGGATCTGCTGTAACTTTAAGAAAAGACACGGTTTTCTTACTTACGAGGTTTCGTTTACGACCTCAACGCATGTCGAGGCTGGATTGTCGAGTCCAAATCCTTTCTTGGCTGACATTTAAAAATAAAATAGAATAATTTAACCATTAACTAGTCCATCATAATCCAGCTGTTATTTGCAAAAGTAAATATTGGTTATTTTTCTCTATTGTTCTAAAATGGTTACACAACCTGACCGACAAGAATTTTTCTTTTAAAAGCAACCAAATGCGATTGGTTTGTATTTTTCCGTTTAAAGCTGGGGCGTATACAGGATTTTAGAGAAGGGAGTTTAAGGCACGGACCGCAAAGGCGGAGGATCCCCCGGATTCCCTGTAGGAGGATCCTAGGGCATCCTCGGCAATGGGATTTCTAGCATTCTGAGGCCAAGTCAGCATGTTCTAATGTGCTATTTTTTCAATTTAGGGGGTTCACCCGAACCCCCCGAACCCATGCATCCCTTAAATCCACCAGTTAAAAGTTACTCAGTTTCATAAACAGCACGCAAACGTTTAAGCATTTAAATCCCCAGCTTCCCAAAAAATAACATAAACAGAATAATCTATAATAGATCATCTTTGGACATTCTTAAAAAAAACATGTCTTGAGGAGCTGCAAGATCAGAGGATTGAAATGCAAATTAACTTTATCTTTATGGCAGCTGTGTCCCTCAAATCCAGAAGGGCATTTGCACACGAAGCTTTCATCTTTTAAAAACGTCGGTTGGCAAGTTGCATTAGATACGCAGGGAGAACTACTGCAAGGATTCTGAAAAACGTCGAATTGTCAAATAATAGCTAATTAAGACAAAAAGGCGGAGAAAATGATTGTATAATGTTAGTTAGTAAAAGGGAGTTAGTGTAGCCGAGCGGTTAGGACGTCACTCTTGAAATCCAGACTTAAGTCCCGGATGTTTAAGAAAGAGAAAACATGTATCGTGTTTCTATCTCGATTCTATCGAGTTTTAGTATAAATCTGCTAACGTTCTAGCGTTCAACCATCACGCGATAGAAATCTGGAACTCATAATATAATTATCTAATCAAAACATTAAATCAATCAGCGCGCATATTTTCTTTGGGTTATTTTCTAGATGATTTACTGTTCTCGGTATTGGGTTAAAATTCTTGGCACACTTTGTAAGTGGCCGGCGGTTTAATCTCGAGCCGGTTCCCAGTTGGAAATTTTTAATCATGTGATCAAGAAATGTGACATCATCTGAAAGCTAAGTTTGACAGCAGAATGGAAGAAAATAACAAGAAAAATAATTAGAGAAAATTGAATACCATCCAGTTACCGTAATTAAGAATAGTTTTTTCTTCTTTTTAATAGATACTCTGTGTGATCCTTTGTTCCGTTTCTCGACAATCACGAGCGATAAATAACATAGCTAGCCTTGTAAAGGATTATGAGGCAATTTATTCCAAAGCAAAATGTTAAAAAAGCGTACCATGACACTTAACAGTGTCATGGCATTTAGCACTATAAACCACAACATTTTAACTGTTTTTAACATTTTGCTGTGATAATTGGGGATACTATAAAGAAAAAAAACAAACATTGTAAATAGAACTGAAAAGTTGCTTAAAATCCCAACTGGTTGGAGGCCAACCAGCTGTCTATTTACAAGACGTGGAGTTGAATTCGGGACCGCCCAACACAAATCCATCTGGTCGTAGGGAGGATGATTCGAACCTGGGACCTCCGGATTACAAAACCAGCGCGCTACCCAAAAAGCCACGTCGCTTCAACCGGGCGCGTCCAGGAGATTACGCACGTTACCTGGGTTGCACGATAGATCTTTCCTAGTGAGGTAACCAGACTCTCTGGGTGTTGTTTGTCGTCGGTGTCGCTGAGTTCACATTCCCAGCGGCCAAGGTGAGGGGAAGATGCCACATTGTATGATTGACACGTTTCCTCCAAGTAACAGTTGATGCGACACAACTCTTCTTTTTCCAGCTGAAGAGCTTTGAAAACGTGACCCTGTAATGCTTTGTCATAGATCGGTGCTGCATAACTCTTCACGCGGCAACAGTCTTAAGATAAAAAAAAGCACATTGTCAGAAACCGCTTTTTTTAGTGGCGAACTCCGTTCGCCGATTGGCTACGCTACTCACTACCTATTCTGTTGTAGATAGTGAGTAGCGTAACAGAATTACGGTCGTCTCGCCCCAACTCAAAGTCGATTCGTCCCGACCAAAAGTCGATACTTCGGGAAGAAGTATCGGCCGAAATTTTTTCATACGATTTAGAAAGCAATAAATAGTTAACTTGAACAAAACAAACACTGTTGAGACCCTTTCTCATCTTACCGGCGGGATGATCATTGAATACTATGCACGTTAATTACCCGTAAACATCTAGCGCCGCTTATAGTAAACCGAGTAAGCCGAGCAACCTGAGCAAGCTGAGCAAGCCGGACAATTTTTTACTTGTGGTCGCCTGTGGCACAACTATTTTCTTGATATGCTACGTAAAGTAAGTAACGTGGCGATGTAATGTCAGGAGCCCATCACTTGGAAGGTGCAACTACCCCATATTCCTGTCACCGCGAATTCAGATCCCCGCGGGAACCTCAGTGACTAATCATAAGCACGGACTTAATTTTTAACTGACGTCATCATTTCACCAAGAGATTAAGAAAAGAAAATCTATCGATACGCACTCACGCACGTAGACCGGATCTGACCTATTTCGCGGGAAAAGAAGCCTAAAAATAGACCAGTCTGTTAAAATGCCGTGACATAGGCTTAGTATGGGAGTTGCACGCTCCAAGTGATGGGCTGCTGACCTTACATCGCCGCGTTACTTACTTACTTTACGTACCATAGTTGTGCCACAGGCACAAATTTGAGTCATGTAAGTGCCGCAAATGTTTAAATGAAGAGCCTAAAGTGTGCATTCATGTGGGAAAAAAGGAAAAAAAATTACGAATCAGTGGGTCTTACAAACGTCATCCAGTGTTTATGTACTCTTTAACAGGGGGAATTTTTACCAGAGATTTTCATAAGGTTTGTGGTATGGAAACTCTTCAAATATTTCTGAAGACTCCATAGCGGTAAGTTAAAAGTGAAAATTAATTAAATTAGACTTTGAGGTGACACAGTGGTTCGTTTGTTTCAAACAAGATTCCTTGCGCGAAAAAACAGGCGAACTATTACGTCTCTCATAAAGTGACATCCATTTTTTTTTCTTTGCAGTGACATTTTGGCCCCAAAACGTCTGTAGGGCGTCAGGAAAAGCTATGTTACAAGAAAACTTCTCAAACACAGTTTGTGGTGCCTCAGTGGAAACTGAGAATCAATTTAATCAGTCTTTCAGGCTTCGGATTGTTTCAAGTCTCAAATCAAGTTTCCCTCTTTCATTTGGATTCTTTACATAACCTTCACCCAAATTCCACATTTGTAGGTATTTTACTTATTCACAAATTGGTGGAACAAATAGGAAATCATCTGAAATACCAACCAACGATCCTCTGAAAAAAAAAAACAGAAACCAAGTAATAAACGCCGTTGATGCAATTGAAAAGACGTTGGGTGTATTTAACGTGGGAAATATCTGACCGTGCAGATTTCCTTTTACTTATCGATATCGGCTTAGTAATGGCCAACAGTGTTAAGACTAACATGAAAAATAAGAAATGCTTTCTTCTGCTTACTTTCGTGATTTTCAGTGTTTTTCTGTATTTCAGAATGGGGATAACAAATGTGAAATTATCTGGAATATTTACCTACCAACGCTCCTGTGAAAAACAAGAAACCAAGTAATAAACGTCGTTGATGCGATTGAAAAGACGCTGGGCATACTTAACGTAGAAAAATCTGACCGTGCAGATATCTCCAAAGTATAGCTTTGTTATGGTCAACAGTTCTCGAGGCTAGCATGAAAAATGACAGATGGCGTCTTCTGCCGAGTTATGTAATAACTATCCCTACAGGGGGTATTGAGTGATTGTCAGGGGGCAACGCATTGGCTGGATTTACTAAGTTGATTTTATCCAGGACGTTTTCAAGTTGTTCTGTTGATTAGAGAGCCACGTAAATTGCATGAAATAGTTTTTAAAAATTGTTTCACGCATTAAACCGCTACGTTAATCCAGATTTTTTTAGTCTGAGTCAGTGGGAAATTACAAATGTTCAGTATACTAACGCAAGTTATTACGACACATTCACTAGCAGTTGCTGTGACAAGAAGTTTAACGGCAGGTGCACATTGACTGAAAATGAATTCTAATTGTAGTTTCTTGCATTGTAAAGGACTGGGAGAAAAAACTAATTAATTCAACTTAAAACTCCTGACAAAATTAAACAAACTAAATAGGGGGAACTAAATAAACCAGACCTTCTTCCCTTAAACTGCAAAACTATTTTAATTGTCTCAACACTGGTTTAGTAATGTTCACACGTTCAACCGTCTCCAGAATTTATCTTCAGCACTGGTAATAAATGAAAAGATTTAAGGACGAGTTTAAACTGAAAATAATTGATGCGGTGTGCAAATTAACTAACGAACAATTTTGCTCAGAGTACTGCCATTATTATATTCATCGTGAATTAAGCAACCGTGAGGTCGAAAATAAACAAACAAAAGAAAAATAAAACACACACACACACACACACACAAAACGAAACTGCGTAAATTTGGGTGACAAAACTTCGTTATTATTTCGTCTTAGATATTATCTGAGTATTCATTTGAATCTGAATCTTTGGCTGATTTCGTGTTAATATGATATGAATATTTTACTTTTGTCAAGATATGTCAACGGAAAGGTAGCATCCAAAGCCTGCTATACGCATCCATGCAAAAAGCTCACATGCTTCCAACAGTTGATTAATTCGGTCATCAATTCCTGAAAACTCAAAATGAAAAATAATTTGCTAGATATTTGTAAAACGGTATCAGTAATAAACAGAGATAATGAAGAAAAATGAAGATCCAGTATTGTAAATAAACACGACAGTGCAACTTATTAGAAGGCTTACGTAACGTTTGGCACAGAGTACTTCAGTCCGAGACCAACACCAAGGTCAGGAAGAGCTTTTTTGACAAAACAAAACAAAAACTTCATTTATGGTTGGAAGACCATTACGGTTAAATTTTTTTGTTTTCATAGGTGTAAACCATTTCATTGTTTTTTGTCCTTTCCACTTTTATTGAGTTTTCATATTAATTGTTCCGTATTTTTCTTTTATTTATATTTTTGCGCTTACCTAATTAATTCACTTTTAAAATGTTATGACCTAAAACTCACTATTTCATAGTTTTTTTCTAGACATTAAAGGTATATGCATTGTCTACACTTAATTCACAACTCCTAGACTGTCGAGAAATGTTTTGAAGTTAAAAACTATCATTGGGTTTTCGTTTGAAAGTTATAAATAATTTAATTTCTAAACTGACATTTACAAATATACGTAGCACAGTGTTCTTATGCATGTTTCCTGGACACGACAGTTTTATTAAAATATAAACAAAGCCCTTCTTCCAAATTAGAAATTTTTCATAAATTAGTCGAGTAGTACGGTTTTACAGTATCGGAAATGTAATCTTGCTATGCAAGAATTATGTGTTTTCTTTAAGGCAAAGCTCCAACTTGTTATTAATTAATATTTCAAAACTCGTTTTAATTTACATTTGATTGACAGTAACTTCAATTGCTGTCATCTCAACGGATGTTGGCGAGTTATTTGTCATCGCACTCAACGCCGAACGCAAAACTCCACCAGACCTGATTGGTCTTGAAGTATCGATGGCTGCGTTGAACACGTCAAGTAATGCTCGATGTATTATGGAGACACCCATGCTCTTGTTGCTTGAGGCAGATGCAGCGTTGCTCATCAATGCCATCTTTAACGGCATCATTTCAGCTTCAGCCACAGCAGGAAATCTGTTAATTATCTTTAGTATTTTGCGTTCTTCAGCCTTGCATTCGACAGCAAATTTTCTTCTCCTCGGGCTGGCCCTGTCAGACTTTGGAGTTGGCCTTGTGGTAGAGCCTCTATATATTACAGTCCTCATCACGCGTTACCAACGCTTTCCCATAAATTGCACGCTCGTGGTTATTTACAACGTATCATCGTCATTTCTCGTTGTTATCTCTATGTTCACCATCACGGCCATAAGCATCGATAGGTACCTGGCAATCCATTTCCACTTGAGGTATCCGCAGTTTGTAACGTTAAAAAAGGTAATTTACCTCCAGATAACCCTATGGGCAACCAGTGCACTTTTGACACTGACGCGGTTAGCAAGTTTTCCCATCTACCTCGCCGTCGGTATGGTACTGATCGTCCTTTGTTTCTTCTTGACCTGTCTTGCTTACAGTAGAATTTTCAAAGTTTTGAGACGACATCAGGCACAGATTCAGAATCAAATCAGTTCTGAGACAACGCCGAAGATGAAGCAGTTAAAAAATTCTGTCATTAACACGTTTTACGTGGTGTTCGTGTTTTTGGTTTGTTTCCTGCCTTACTGTTGTTTGACAGTAATCATTATTATTAACTCCAACACGCGAAGCAAATCGTTTATGTTACTTAATTTATATTCCACCTCAATCATTTTATTTAATTCTTCTTTAAATCCTCTCATTTATTGGTGGCGTCGCCGAGAATTTCGCGAGGCTGTTAGGCAAACATTTTTAAATCCTTGCTGTACCAACAGTTGACTAATAATATCAAATACCTTCTATACTCCGGCGAAAGCTGTTGGCAAGGGTTATATACCAACCTGCCATACTGTTTTGAACAAAGGTAACGTATTATAGGTAACGTATTAAAGGTAACGTATTATTTTGAACAAAGGTAACGGTAATTATCAGCTAGTTTAGAAAAGTAGTTTTATTTTCAGGTAGGTATCACCTTATTACCCTACAAGTACACCGTAAAACCATTTTTGAAGGGTTTACGGTCGTTTCGCCCGAAATTCCGTTCGCCTGAAACCCTTTCGCCCGAACTGGAAGACGATTCGCCCGAACAAAAAGTCGTTTCTCCCGGAGTCAAAGTCGATTCGCCCGGTGTATTCTATGAAGATATAAGTCATAATATGTAGGTCGATTTATAAAATATGAGTCGTGTAGCGCGATCAAAACTATTCCCGATCAATATAATGACATGCATCACGTTGTCAGAAATGAATACTGAACATGCAAACTTCTTCTAAGCATGCAAGAAACCCAATTAAACCGGCCCGGTGCAATAGCTGAGGCAAAAAAAAAAAACAAAAAAAAAAACACATCAACATACTGTAATGCAACAATTTATTGAATATGATCAATAGACCTATTTGCGTGATACTACGATAAATACTTACTTCTAAGTCTATATAAACGTAACCTTACCTATTCACAATTGTATATTATAATTCCTAACCGAATCTCAACCTATTTAAAACTATAACGACGTGTACGGTATAAATATGTTGACTAATAGCGAACAATAAATTATTCCTAACCGAACCTTAACCTATTTAAAACTATAATGATGTGTACGGTATATGTATTGACTATTAGCGAACAATGAATTATTTCTAACTAACCTATTCAAATCGAACCATTTGAATCTATCGCGACACGAAGGTATGAATATTTTGACTGATAGAACTTAAACTGAACGGGCTGGTCCATTAAGATGGCTGCATGCCTTTTGTAACCGTTGAGCGGTTTTTTCCTTGGAGGCGTAATCGTCCCAGAGATCAAAACTCTTGGCCTGAAGGCGGCGATAGGTTTTTCTTTGTATACGTTTTAACTTTCCGTCAGAGACGAGTCTAACCTGAAGCGCGGAAAGCTTGGCCTCTCTGTGCAGGTGCAGGATGAGAAGGTAAAACGGAATGTGTACTCTGCCAAGTATGACATTTTCGACTTTGAAATATTTCGAGATGATTGTTTGTAGTTCAAATGAACGAGTGACGAGAGTTATTTTAAGGGGCTTTTTATAGGAAGCCCCTTAGGCACGGGTCGCACCAGAGCCAATTTTGTTTGTATAAGTAATAAATGTCAACAAGTAGCGTAAAATAAGTGCGACCCCCAGTTTCAAAAACTCGCCAAATTTTTGCGGATTGCCAAAATTTCGCCAATCTTCACACATGAAGAAGCCGAAGTGCTGCCTCGGAGGCTTCCAAATTTTGGCAAAACAAACAATTTTGTTATTTTAACCATTTAACTGTCATATTTTTTAAAACACGCCTGGATAAAATTACGGCGAGAAAATAATTTTGATGGCTAGTCCAGTTTGGCCCGTGGCTGGACAAAATCATTTTCACCCATCTGACGCCTTTTTCAGTTATTTCAATGCAAACGAGGAATATGAGCGGCGTTTTTATTCAAATTCTTATGACTCGTACCCTGAATCTGGTTGCTGGCAGCAATTTGAAGAGGTGGCTTCAGCGAGACAATCTTCTTCGATCGCAAGTGGCGCAAGCAACAACACAAACTCAAGCCGAGCATAACTGCTCGTCCAATAATGGGCCGGAATTCAAGAGTTGCTGTATAGCGGAGAGTCAAGAATATACAGCGTGGATAAAAATCTGTGAAGGGTTAAGCTTTCGCATGATTACTTGTTACGTATATTTCAATCAGTAACGTTTTGGTTCCAGGACGTTGGCCTAATGCGACCACTGCCAAAATTTGGAACTTGCGAAATTTTTGCCAATATTTTTCCTCGCCAAAAATGGGAAATATTTTAAACAAACAAAATCGGCTCTAGTGCGATCCGGGGATCGAAGTTCTGGTAATTTGATTGGTTAATGCTGATGTTGTTTACTTCCTTTGTTAAAATAAATTAATTTATTACTATTAAAAACAAAGGGAAAAAATCACACTTACCTTGCGCGAGGCACTAATCAGTTCTGATTGCCAAGAAAGTGACAAGTAAAAAAAATAGAAAAGTTATAGGGAAGCGGAAAAAAAAATCACACTTACTTTTACACAAGCCACTTATAGAGCGCGGAACAATCTAACAGGTTGAAAAAAAGCTGCATGCTTATGCGTATCATACACAAGTTGCGCGCGCTTGATTAAAGTACTAACCTGCGATATTCTTTTCCAGATAGACTAATAAAACTTGTCACATACGGTAATAGAAACGGAATTTGTGTGTCATTTTTATTTGGCTTTACATGAAGTGTGACCTAGTCCAATCAATGGCGGATGAATTGCATTCTCGTTTCATCCGTTATCAATCGACGATTAACTCGCCAGATAGAGAGGGAAGGAGAGAGGAAAGGAGACCGTACAATATTCCGTTCACATAAGCTACGAGCCGAAAAAGGGAGAAAGAAAAAAAAACGGAGTTCTCTCTTTAAGCAGCGCTGGATGTTCACATTGAATGATACCGGTTTCGCCCCATGGCGAGTTCGCCCCCACTATAAAATTTCTATTTCGAGTTCGCCCCCAACTTTTAGTGTTCGTGTTTACGTAGTTGTTGTCGAGTTACTAAACGTTTTCGAAGAACCATTTCAGTCTATGTATGTTTGATAAGCTTTATATGATTGTTCGCCTGTTCGCGAACGCATAGCAACAAAGTCCAACGGTTACCGGTCATCTTGCCACCAGTCTCGCCACCAACGAACTCTCCACCACGCGAGGTCACCCCGCCACCAAGCGAAGTTTCCTCGCCACCAGTAATCTAATGAGGATAAAAGAACGGGGAATAATTTCTATATGCGACTCGATCTGGTTGGGGGCGCACTCGATCAAGCTGAGTCGATGTGGGAGCGAACTCGGTGGGGGCGAACTCGCCATGGGGCGAAACCGGCAGCTACCTTCACATTACACGAAACCGTGGCATAACGCTGTATTCATCGATCAACTCGCCGTAGATGTAAGAAAAGAAATCTTCCATACCGTTTATCATGTCAATCTATGCCATTAACTGGTACCATAGTCACTTTAGAAAAATACCGGGCGAATCGACTTTGAGTCCGGGCGAATCGACTTTTTGTTCGGGCGAATCGTCTTCCAGTTCGGGCGAAAGGGTTTCGGGCGAACGGAATTTCGGGCGAAACGACCGGTTACCTTTTTGAAGTGTCAACTGATTTAGTTCCAAATAAGTAAAAAAAGCAGTTGAAATTCAGTGATGTTTTTACTGATATTTAAATTTAAAATATGTAGCCTGTCCCAGGCTCTCGGTCAGTGGGGACGATCGAAAAAGCGGACGGGCGACGAGCGGCGTCCCGCTCGTAGCCGATCCCGCTCGTCGCCCGCCTGCTTTTTCGATCGTCCCCACTGACCGAAAGCCTAGAACAGGCTATGAAATATGCTGTGATACTATATAAATAAGTGACATTCAAAATGCGTAACTGTTTTTCTTCATCAGACTAGAAAGGTTTCTTGGTAAATAGCTTAGTCTACGATCCGTCTGTTTGGCAAGTGCGAAACCTTTCTCTTCCCCAGAGCCTCCCGTCTCTGTTAGCTGACAGGGCCTTCGCACGAGGAAAAAGTGGTTTTGTGACACAGGACTTCCTTCTACTAGAGCCAAGTCCCCCGCCGCCAGGCTAAGAGTGGCGGGTGGCTCTGCGGACAAGTATGGTGCAAGACACAAAGGAAATTCCTGGGAATGAATATTAATATCTTCTTGTTGTGAATCGCTAAGGTAGTGGTAATACTTGGGTAATTTACGAAACATTTTAAATCAAAAAACCAGTGAAAAGAGCTCAGAATCACACAAAATTTTAACGAGAATTCACTGGATTGTTATCAAGGCCCACTGATAAGAGAGGCCCGCCCTCGTATTACCACGCCCCACACACCCCACCTACTCTTTTGGCGTGGAAAAATATATATTAAACCTCCGCCATCTCTTGTAAGTTCACCTAGTCCAGCCTCGAAAATTTCCGTGCATAAGGCGGAGAAGGGGAGGGTTCAGAGACTGGATTTAGGCCCAACCCGCTCCCCCATCTGCTCCCTAATTTCTCCTTGTAACCAAAGATATTTGCAATTGACGACTTTCCATATGCCTCATTGGACTAGGTTCAGAAAACACTGTGATTGAATGAACAGCCGCCATCTTTTCCCCATGGTGAAGCCTGACTGGAAGTACTCAACATCGTTCCGGGAGGGGGGGCGGTACGAGATTGTAGAGTGCTCCCAAGCTTTGCTTTTTTTAAATTATTGAGATCATTACCAGTTCATGGGCTGTGATAAGTCACTGAAATGATACTTCATTGACCAAAAAACGATGTAAAGAAATAATGGTCGGCAAACGGATACCCTGCTAGCGTTCCGTTAAATTTATATAATGCCTCTCCTCTCTGTTAAGATATCCGCCCCTCAAACGTGCTTTAAATAATACAAGTGAATATATGAAAGATCACATATTTGAATCGCGGAGAAAGATATGAAGACATAATTGATCATAGCATTTACATACGCAACTTAAGCAGTTGTAAAATTAAGCCTGAAAAAAATTCAGGCCTGGTAGGGATTCGAATCCATGACCTCTTCGATACCGGTGCAGTGCTCTATCGACTGAGCTTTCAAGTCATCTGGGAGCTGGTTCGCAATATACCAGCAGATGGTGAAGAATACAAGTGGACTGCGGCGAAAGAAATGAAGACATGATTGACTGTTTAAAATAAGTAAGCCCCCACCCTCGAGGGCGGAAGGGGGGCGTGTCCTGTAGGATTTGCGTTAATTAAATCTAAGAGTAAAAGTAAATAAAACAGGCACAAAACATTTTTTTGTGTGTTTATTGTCTCAGGGTAACATAAATAATTAATAACATACGCGAGACTTATTATAGGTAGACAATATTTTTCTACAAGATTTAAAATATGTGTCAGGCAATATCGTGTCTCAGTTTATTTAGGATGGAGTTTCAGAGAGTGTGGAATGTCATATCGTTATGGAAACTCAGGTAATTTTGAATATTGGTTAACGAGAAACATTGCAAACCGAACAGGTTTATGCACGCTAGGTTGCTTTAACTTTTTAACAGTTCAGGTTTATTTTGCTATTTTTCAACGTCATGGTGTGAATTGTGAAAACGGACAGTCGATTTGTTAGCTACGTTCGGTTACATATTATTTAATGCGAACAAATTGTTTTGACTCTGAAATTGTGGCCCGTAAAAGGTATCCTCATCTCATTTTTGTTTTGACCAAACCAATACCGTTCCTAAGAATATATGATATACAGTGTGCCATTGTTTTCGTTTTTAATTTTTATAAAAACAAAACAGCAGCTGTTAAGATAAACTAAGGTCCCGTTTGAAAACACCCGAGTGTGAATGGGGAATAGCTTGGTATTGATATGTGAGCATAGCTAAAATAACTTTCTGTGAAAGTGTTTTCACAAAGGGAGACAATATTTTCGGACTTATACCAAGGTAAGTCGAGAATAATTATGCATTTTGCTGTCTTCGTCTTGTGAAGGGTGCTGCACAAAAACTCCACTAATACAAGCTCTGATAAATCGAAAATAAATGCATTGACCAAATGACAAATTAAGGAAAACTTACAGACAAAGAAGTCGGCCTTAGGAATGTTGGTTTGCGACTTTATACCATTGTCGGTTGCGGAAGAGAGCGTTTACAGAAAGCCATTGAGTGCACTTGAGCACCAGTGAGTTTACTTCTAATTTCAAATAAACAGAACCTGTTTCGATGTCACAGTCGTCATTGTCGTAATACAATAAATGACCTGTATACCAGTTATACACTAATAAAATTTGCTCAGCAGTAAATTATTAAGGCCATTAACGGAAAACCTAGTCAAAATTTCCTATAGTATTGAGCAAAATTAAGGGTTGAATGAATTCCTGTAATACGGTACAAAGGATTTTCCATGGTATTTCAACATTTTGTCAAGTACTTAGTGTTGCGATAAAACTCGGTTGCTAACAAACATTGGCTTCTTTAGCGCTGTGTAATGTCCGATATTTGTTCAATTTTAGACTTTTAGCCTTCATTAACAGATAGGGACTTTTCTGACGATAATAAATTGAAGACAACAATTTCTTTCTTATTTGTCATTTTAGTCTCATTCTCGTCGTTCTAAACTCATGTCACGTGCTTGGAAAGAAAGGAAAGAAGAAGTCTGCTTGGAAAGCACCCAGACCCCACATCATTATGATAGTCGCTGACGACCTGGTACAGAGTTAATATTGTATTTTATCTGGTGATGTGTTATTAATAATGAAGTCGAGAAAACGTTGCCTTCATGAAATTAAATAACTTCTTTGCTTTGTATTTTTGAACCCCCTACATGTTAAGAGGTCTCTCCTGAATGACCCCGAATATGTTTCTTTCCATTACCACTGGTTAATATCCATTGCGTTATTGCGCATGCGTCGATTAGGGAAGCAACATTAATTTTCTTGCACTTTTCAGGGCTGGGATGACGTCAGTTTTCATGGCTCGCCCCAGATCCCAACTCCACACATGGACAAGCTGGCAAAGGATGGCGTGATTCTTAACAGTTACTACGTGTCACCGCTCTGTACTCCTACCCGGGCCTCTCTTATGACTGGCAAACACCCGGTCAATCTAGGTAAGTGAAAAAGCTACTTATGTTAGCAAGGAGACGGCCATAATCCATACTGTGACAACATTCAGAACCGCCGGATTTTTCACTTTCTGTCTCGTGCTTTGTTTTGACTTCGAATTTAAAACTTAACATATTTGGAAGTTCTTTCTTTCCGCTCAACTCCCACAACTCCCATGAGTATATTGTTTTCTGTAAGTATCAGTCAGTTTGGTAAGGAACATTATGGTGCTAGAACACCGATGAGAATATCCTTAAAATTCAGATGAAGCTGCTGGTTTGTCAAACAGAAGTGAAACGATTCAAAATCTAGGCTTAAATAAGACTTGCCAGAAGACGAATTTTCTTCAGCAAAGAATACGAGCAATGAAGTCGTGAAACATGAGCGACCTAACGACGACACAACAAAAAAACGAAAAACAGACTGGCTTTAATTATATATGTCGAATTATTCTCGCATTTTGATTGGTTCTTATTTGGGATCTATTGGAGGACAGATGCACAGATGACGTCATGAACATTTTTGGTTCTATATTATACAAAGCAGATAGAATCTATATAAAACAGATAGAATCTATGTTACCGTGCGTCTGTTCAGTGATAGATCACAGAAGACGTCAAAACGTGGTAAGAACATCAGTGACACACTCGCCTAACGGCTCGAGTGCAACCTTTTCTGTTCTTACCACATTTTGACGTCATCTGTAACCTATTACTGAACAGACGCCCGGAAACATGTAATCTATTTGTTAAATGAACTCGTTGAACATAGCATTTACAGGAGGGCTAGAAAAACGCATTTGTGAAAGCGAAGCAATGACACTGGAATACTGACATTTACCTTGTAGGTCTTCAACACGACACCATATTTGCTAGTCAGCCGTACGGTCTACCCCTGAATGAAACTACGACACCGCAGTACCTGAAGTCGCTAGGATACAGAACACACGGTGTGGGAAAGGTAAAGAAAGATAAACAGAGTATTAATGGAGCTAAGTCAGGGTTTGCGCATCCTGAAAACTTTAGCCTAAATTTTTCAAGTTCTTCGTTTTTAATCCGTGTCAATCTTCTCCATCCTTAATCATCCTTGTTCGTTTATTGTTTTTCATTATCTGTTTGCTGTTTTTCTATCTGTATATAGTACACTACTATTTTCAGGTTTCCTTGGATTTAAAGGTATTCCTATACGCGGCCAAAATAACTCAAAATAGAGTGACTTAGCTCCCTTAAACAACTTCAATGTAGCATATTAAGAGTTGATCGATGATGGTCTCTTGGCCATATCGAAGACCTCCTTCTTAAATCAAGCAATAGCACCATCAGTAACCATGAAATCAATGTTGATGTTCATTCAGCGTTTAAAATTTAAATGAGAAAAGGAGACCCTTTTAGGAGCATAGTAGCTCACCAGGCGGGTGCTTGGCCTGATTTCCCGTAGCATGTAATGAAATGTTGTTAGTCCTCTGAGAGGAATGCTTGTGAGTCCGGCTCATCCAGGGTTCCCCGACAATTAATTTCGTCGACCCCCCCCCCCCCCCCCCCCCAGCCTATACCTTACCATAGGTCGGAGGCAGAAACTGTGAGACAAAACGTTATGAACCTGATCACGGCGGGGCTGGAATAAGTGGAGAAATAGCTTCTCATAGACACCGTAACAGCGTGTCAACTCAATAAAGTTAAACGCTCAATTGAATATGTTTCACGTTGAAACGTTTTGTTCCAGTGGCATTTGGGATTTTTTGAAAAGGAATACACACCAACCTACCGCGGGTTTGAGACTTTCTACGGGTTTTGGAATGGAAAAGAAGATTACTGGGACCACTCGTCACTGGAGGATGTTTGGGGGAGAGATCTCAGAGATAACATGGAGGTAAACACAGCTCAACTCCATTGAACTCTAAAACATGCAAATAGAAGCCTAGGGTAACCCAAGAATATGAAACTGTTGCGGTTATTTTGGTCTATTTACATGGTCTATGTACATGAACTTTGTATTACATGCGAATCAAGTGCAGGAACTTGTTCGCTGAGCAAGTACGATTGAAGTTTTCGAAAAAATGTTTTGTAATTATAGTGCGAATTCGTGAAAGCTTGTCATAGCCGCTGCCACGTGCTTTTTGCTGAATTACGTTTCTCACGTCAGCTGCCGCACACATGGATAGAGCAAAATAGCAATCCATATTACAACCCAAGATCTCAATATTTCAAAATGCAGGTAGAATTTAAGTCTAAATGTGTGAAAGCCGGCTCAATTTAAGTTTTCAAAATGCTTTTAGAATTCCAGTGCGAATACGTGATTGAAAGCATGTCAAAGCCGCTCGGCCGCCGAAGTCAGAGAAGATTATCCAGCAAGAAGTACATGGCAGTTGCATAAGTATCCAAAAAAAGACTAAACTATCAGAAAACTCATTTTCAGGTTTATAATATAACTTTTTAACGGTTAATTTGAGCCATTATCAATCTATCTCCTGTCATGGCGCACAAAATATTCACGATTTAGTTGTTTGAGGTGCGAAAAACACGTGGCAGCTGCTGCACAAGTATCTATAAAAAGACTAAACTATCGGCGCTCGAAACGCACTTTCAGGTTTACAGTGTAACATGTTTACGGTTGAACTACAGTTTATCAATCCATCTGCTGTCATAACATTTACGGCTCAAGTTGTCATCATGCACAACGAAGATTCCCACTCTCTTAAAGATCCTGAAGGTCCTGAAGATCGCCGAAAAGAAGGCCGATGACAGTTTGCCCTTCGTGTTTTGTCTATTTACCTCAAAAGCAAGGTACCACCATAGCGAAGTGCATTCTGGTCACCACGCAGTGCATTCTGGTCGCCGCGCAATGCATTCTGGTCGCCACGCAATGCATTCTGTTCGCCGCACAATGCATTCCGACATACTCTCAATTAATTTTGGATAGATTTCTTGTATATTCTGATAAGAATTGCTGCTCGCTGGCTGCGCTCGCTCCGCTGCAATTAGTGTGGGATAAAGCACATAACGCAAAAAAAAAGAATATCTAATTTAGGGTATATCTTATGAAATGCTGGGGTGATCTTAGAATTGAAGTAATCTTAGATTTTCCTCAGCGTTAAGAGGCAGGGAAAGTAACAGACATCCGGTCACCCAACAAGAATTATGTTATGAGACGTACATTTCTTTCCTCACGCTGTGATGTATTTGTTATTTCTCAAGGCGGTGAAGAACGAAACTGGCCATTACGGAACTGAATTATTTACAGAAGTGGCTGAACGAATCATCGACACTCATAACAAGTCAGAGCCGCTATATTTGTACCTTGCACAGCAAGCGGTTCATTCAGCTAACGTACAGGACCCGCTGCAAGCACCACGAAGACTGCTTGACGTAAGTCAGATAATACTCCAGACATCGAATTTTGAATTTATAACTATAATAATAATTGTTGATGTTATTGAGAAGGTTATTGGGCAATTTAAAGTCTTCGTTCGAGCCTAGTGGCCCATCAGGCCGGTTCTGCGCTCTAGGTTCCAGACCTCTAATATTTACGATTTGTCGCTTTTTTACATAATAATCAAATGAATGCGCGCGCTTTGATTGATCAATCAGCTATGGTTTATTGTGCCAGTAAACTCATGGAAATTTCGCGTGTCTTCTGAATTATTATATAAAAGCAATAGACCACAAGTTTCTATGGTTTATCAGCCTATAAACCATAAAAACTTGTGGTCTATTGCTTAACAAAAATTTGTAGCGGTCACTTTTGAAAATGTATGTATACTAGAATACGAAACGTCAAGTTATGTATTAAAATGCGTTGGAATACAATATTTATCACCGCTGTTTGTGTTGTGTTCTTAATCAAGCTACGATGGTTTAAGAACAAGAGTTTATACAAAGCAACTAGGATTATTTCTACTCCCCCCTGGATGGGATGCTGGTCCACCGCAGGGTTACCCCCAGCATTAAATTCACCAGTACCCACTTATACACCTAGGTAGAGAGAGGCCCTGTGACTCAAATTTGTGTATAAAATACTTCCACAACCTCAAAGGAACTAAAACAAAACTATCTTTCTCACCGACTGGAACTTCGAATTGTCCCACGGAGTTAGACCAAGCTAAGCCTTGGGACAATTGGAAAAGGTTTCTCTCTGTAAGCTTAAATTGAAACAACTAAAGTACGTCTGTATTTTATACGCATTCAAAGAACCCTCCTGCCACGCGAGATACCGATTAATATAACATTTAATGTCGGCAAAGCTCCTGAGTGAAGTCTTTCGAAGGGGACAAAATTGGGTGAAATATTTTAATTTTGTTAATGTTCCATTGGAAGTCGTTGTTTACCTCAACTATCTCTGCATAAATATAATTATCTGTACTTTTAACACAACTTTCTTTTTCTTCAGAAATTTCCTCACTTTTCAACTGAAGATAGAAGAATCTACGCTGCTATGGTGGCTTCGTTGGATGAATCTGTTGGAAACATTACAAAAGCTCTTAAAAGAAGTGGATTGTATGACAACTCTGTCATCGTTTTCACGACAGATAACGGAGGTGCTCCCTGGGGATTTAACTGGTAAGAGAAACCCTCTCAGCCCGTTCATACGTCATCAACTCAATGGACAACATCTTTGGAATGCAATACCTTTTAGCTCTTATTAACCGAAAAGGAGGTCTGTATGGGAGAATCTTGACCGAGGTCGTGAGTACAGACCGAACGCAGTGACGTCTGTACACACAACCGAGGTCAAGATTCTCCCATACAGACTCACTAAGCTCGGTTGATAAGATGTTTATATATGGCAAACAAGAATTCTTCTATTGTTACTGGTTTGGACTAGCTGAAATTTTGCTTGCGAACGGCGATGAGCTGAACTTAAATCTGGCAAAGTTTGCTAATCTCTTTCTACTTATTTTTCTCATCAGGCATTTTGGCAAGTGAAGTTATTAAACAGTTTATATTCTCCTGTGTACGTATTTAGGAATCAAGGCTCGAATTACCCACTCAGAGGAGGAAAAGTGACATTATGGGAGGGAGGGGTCCGTGGTGTCGGATTTGTACACAGCAATTTGATAAGAAAAAAAGAGCGCGTCAGTTATGACTTAATTGATGCCACAGATTGGTTACCAACCTTCTATCATCTGGCTGGCGGTAACGTCTCCATGATAGAAGATAAGATTGATGGCATGAATGTGTGGGACACCTTAGCGCATGGAAAGAAATCTCCAAGAACTGAGGTACGACTGAACAACATTGCTCTGAAACACAACTGTGAAACACAGAAAAATAAACACCATTTCGACCCTTCACTGTTCTAAGTATATTTGACAATTAGATTATGAGCTCGAGATTTCTATCACGTGTAGAAATCGAGAGCAAATAATCTAATTGTTTTAGTATAAATCTACTAGTCGTTCAAAGCTTTATTTAAATCTGTAAAGAAGCGGTCGCCATCTTATTAACAGCCGCACAATGCTAGGCTACTCATTATCTACAACAGAATAGAGAGTGAGTCAGCGTATCAGAGAACGGTATTTGTGATAGAACGCTAGTACATTTTAACTAACAAGAAATAGAAGATTCCAAAACGTACGGCGATAAAACTCTGCGTACAACAACTTTTGATTAGTCATGATCAGTTCTATGCTTTTTTGTGGTCTATTAGTTGATTTATTTGGTTCACGTCTTGATTTTTCGCTAAAATGCAGATGATTTGTTGTAACCAATATGTACCCTTGAAGCGCCGCAGGTTTCTCAAGGCTCTAAGTTGGGGAACATCATGAAACGTTGACGAGGTTTTTACTTGCAAACTAAACAAAGCATGGATGCGCAGTGCAAATCAACCAAGGCCACTCAAGTCAATGGCTTAACTTTGAAGATGATCGGTTAAACTGTTTTTCCGTTTCTTAGGTTCTTCACAACATTGACCCCATCAGTAGATTCGCAGCAATCAGAGTGGAGCGATACAAGTTAGTTGTGAATCAGGACGGTTTTTACAAATCAACTTGGTATCCACGTTATGAGGTACCAGGAGAACTGGACACTATGCCACAGCCCCGCACACTGCCTGGCGCGGTTATTCAGTGTGGCGAGTGGAACAGTAGCATAGAAACTGCATGCAACAGTGATGTGTTCCCTTGTTTGTTTGACATTGAAGAAGGTACAATATAAAAGAGAAAATATTAATTCAAAACATGACACACGTCATGAGGAATCGATTAGCCACGCTGTTCCTGTAGTAGCTTGTTTGTGAATCACTGACTGACTGGATGACTGATTGATTGATTGATTGATTGATTGATTGATTGAGCGAGTGAGTGAGTGATTGATTGATTGATTGATTGATTGACAGACTGAATGCAAGTCAAAAAGTCAGTCAGTCAGCCAGTCTCTGACTGACGGGATGACTTTGTCAGCCAAAGGCTCTGACTGGCGGAATAACTGCGTAACTGACTGATCTACTGAAGACTGACTGATTTACTGACTGACTGACTGCGTAACTGACTGACCTACTGAGGACTGACTGATTTACTGACTTCCTAACTGCCTGACTGCGTGACTGCATGACTGCCTGACTACGTACTGCCTAACTGACAGGCTGACTGACTGACTAACTGACTGAGCGACGGACTAACTGACTGGCTGGCTGACTGACTGACTGACTGGCTGGCTAACTGAATGACTGATTGGCTGATTGGCTGACTAAATGACTCCGTCAGCCTCTCTGTAAGCCAAAGGCCTTAAATGAGTCATTAAATGAGTGACGACCTCCTGGTAACGACCTATAAAACGAAGCCTAACGAAAATACGAGTTCGGAATTGCGTTGGCCGAGTTGTTAAAACCTTACAATCCCGCCGATTCTTTGTCATCGAATTTTAAAATATTGTTCAATGCGTCTCCTGGTTTCTCTTTCAGACCCTTGCGAGTACAAAAACATTGCTAAAACTCATATCGACATAGTAAGGCGTCTGGTCTTGAGGCTGATTTATTACCAGAGAAGGGCCCTTCCTGTGTGGTTTCCAGAGACGGACACGAAAGCTGACCCAGCAAAGCATTGTGGGTTTTGGAGTCCTTGGAGGTCCTCAAAGAAAAACAAAGCTATTTTGCAGAAAGTTATTGATAACTTACCTTCAGGAGTTGAGAGAAAACATAAATGTAAGGGCAAATGCGCGGCACGTGAGACTAAGAAAACTGAAAAAACAGAAAAGGTCTCTTTTAATACATACGAGGCAGAAGAAAAAAAATTTTATCAGACTCTGAAGGGAATTCTCCGAATGGTTAACGAAGAACGCAAAAAGGGCCACATTCCCCGGGCAAGCAGTAAAGTAACGAAAGCGTCCAATGCAATGCTTTGGTAGATAAGGACATCTTTGTATCAAAGGATCTCGAGAGTTTTGCAAAACTATCTTGCTTTAGTTGTTCGCAAAGTATAAAGTGGTAACTGAGTTTCAAATGAAATGGTTCAATAATCACGCCCATTGGCCTTTCACATACTTGTGTAGCTTCTATAAAAGTGAGTTCTCCAATTTTTTTCTTTTTTCTTGGAAATCGTTAGATTTTATCGATATCCGAATGTCAAAATGTATGCTTAATCTGTAACGTAAATAAAATTAAAGAAGAGCGACATCCGAGTACTGATTTAATAGTTTATTACCTCGCATGAAATATATTTAATATGTGATACCTTTGATGGATTCAGTCTTCATGTTACTACTGGAGCGGCTAAATGAATAGTGCGTTTGACTCTAGATCAAGGGGGAGTACGAATCCCTAGTTTTAGTAAGACAGTGTCTCTCACTCGCCACCCTGGAGTAAAGCCTGAGGTCTAGGCTGATGTAATCAGCGTGTGTAGAAGATAGGGGGCTGGGGAACTGGAAATGAGAAAGAAAGAAAAATCTCTCAATTTTAAACGTCAAAAACTCGAAACCAGTGAAAGCCTTATCAAGGCGCTATGCCTCTGACTGATATCTCTGAAATACTCGTAAATTTTCGTAGAAAGTACCTTTTGAAGCACTAAAATTTGAACAAGCTTTGCAAACTCATCGCAATGCTAGCAAAGTGAACAGTAATAAATTTAGAGACAGCACACGGCGAGCGAGATTTCGGAATACCTGTATCAATGGTATACGACCGATTAAAACTGTTGAGTTTATTACCAGTGAAAAAGCAGTTCTTACGATAAAATAACTTTCTAATCTTCTCCTTACGGCACACCAAATCTATCCTGACAATCTGTAGCCTTATTGACTTCTAAACAGCCCCTGTTATATATTAGATTACTCTTATACAAATAACCTCGTTAATATCAGGTTTGTTATGATCTAGGTAAGTTTTTTAGCTTCTAAAAATTATATTAAAGGTAAATGTCAGAGTTTTTATTATTGTCCCGGATAAAATCATCATTACCATTATCATTAGCATTATCATCGTCATTATCATCGTCATTATCATTATCATTATCGTTATCCATGTCATCGCTAATGCCATCGCTGTCCTGAAATTCCATCTCAGATTTCCCCCCTGATGTTTGATCGTTTGTCTCCGTGGACTGACCCGAAGATTCCACCTCAGAATCATATTCATCCTCTATTTGTGCGTATGAATTTCTGTCATTTTCACTGTTATCTGCCATAAGCTCACCATTCTCGAGATCATTTTGATCAACTTCCTCAAAACCTGAGCTTGTGTCCAAAGGAGGCGCCTCATCCATATCTTGGTCCTCATCTCTTGAATTGCTGCGCATTTCCAAGGGGTTGTCAACTCCATTATTTATAGAGTTGTCATCTGTAATATGAACTTTCTCAATCTCTGTCCGCCTTGTCCCTGTTTTGTCTACCGTTTGTTGATTTTTATTCATGAACTTTTTCAGTTTGCTTGATTCCAAAGAAGAGTTCATCTTGGTCAAGGCGCTAGAGCGAGTTTGTTCCTTGACAAGTTTTACAGGAGTATGCTCTTTTCTCCTTGCTACTCGACCTTTTTTAATCATCTGCAGTTTATGCATCAAATCATCCACCTTGGTCTTTTGTCTCATCTTGGCGTACAACATAGCTAACGATTCTTTCATTAGCCTGCTGTTTCGAGGTATTTGACCTTTTTTGCCTTCTTTTGTCTTTTGGAGAATCTTCTCCAGCATCAGATAAACCTCTTTGTCACTATCTTCGTGAGTGCTAAACACTTTTCCCATTTTCTTCCCATTGCTTTTGCCGTTTGTGTGACGAGAGTGTTTCTTCCCACTCACTGATGGTATGGAATCAAGGACGTTATCTAAAATAATTTTGTTAGCTGTTGACGACCTCCAAGGGCCCCAAAATCCAATGGTCCCGTTTTTTGATGGGTTCGCAAGGGGGTCCCTCTCAGGGAACCACACGGGACTGGCCTTTTTTTGGTAATCAATGAGCTTGTGAAGAAGTTGGTCCACAATGTCAATATGAGTGTGCGCAAGGTTTCTGTACTCGCAAGGATCTGAAAAAAAATTACAATGTTATCCAGGTCGAATTGGAATTTGGACATGTTGGCTTCTGTCGAGGAAAGAAAGCCGGAGAACCCGGAGAAAAATCATCGGAGCAAGGCGAGAGTCAACAACAAACTCAATCCACATATGGCACCGGGTCGGAATCGAACCCAGGCCACATTGGTGGGAAGCGAGCGTTCTCACGGCTACCCCATTCCTGATTACCAAAAAATTCCATAAAAAAGGTTTTAAAAAGAAACTCGATTTGGAGTGGTATTCGATCTTGGAATAAATGCAACTATTTTTCTAACAGACATCATGTATAATTTACTGACCTTTCTTTATGTTAAACAAACACGGAAAGTCATCAGTGTTACAAACAGTTTCTTTCCTTTTTGACCACTTTCCGCAATTAATAACTGCGCCGGGTAAAGTGGAGGGCTGGGGTAGAGTTTCCAGTTCACCCTCGACGTCATACCGCGGATGCCACGTTGTTTTGTAAACAGCATCCTGGTTAATAATCAACTTGTAGTTCCCGACACGAATGGCTGCAAATTTACGAATGGGATCAATGTTGTGAAGAACCTAACAAAGAAAGCACAAAATTTCTTTAGCCTTACCCGTAGAATAGATTGCATAAATATTTGGCTATATTTTAGAGTGTTATGTCACATCAGGCCATATGACATGGTTTTCGTATATCAATGCCAATATGAAAACTCCTTAGCTTCGTCGAAATAAGCCCCATAACTGCCGGGCTCTCTATTAGGAGAAGTATTATACTGTCAGGTCATAAAATGCTGTTTTACATCATTTGCATGTCACAGTCATTTTACGTCAAGTATACAATGGCATTGTAATTAATGGCATCAGTGGGGTTGTCAGACCTCGTAGAGCAATTTTTCTACCGCGTTGTTACTAACTGCTGACGTTTTTCGATTATAAATTTACTCGGTTAACAAGACAACAATAGGACTGCAACTTAAACGCACTTAAACGGAAGTCGTTTCTCAAAACATGTAGCCTACAGTTTTCATGTTATGCGTCTCTGATCTATTCACACAACCTTCAGTTATCCACAGCCGTCCCTTTTTACCCTACTATAACAAATTTTCCAATTTTCGTTTTTATCTTAACAATTATCAACGACATCACGAATTCAGTGCTTCGTCTAACATGGTCGTCTGGGTCGGGTGGGGTGAGAGCAGTCCTGAAAAGGACTATAGAGGGTAACTATTGTTAACCGATATCGTACCTCAGTCCTTGGAGATTTCTTTCCATACGCTATGGTTTCCCACACATTCATGCCATCGATCCTTTCTTGTATCTTGCTGACGTCACCTCCAGCCAGATGATAGAAGGTTGGTAACCAGTCTGTGACGTCGATCAAGTCATAACTGACTCGACCTTTTTTTCTTATCAAATTGCTGTGTACAAATCCTACTCCACGGACTCCTCCCTCCCAGAATGTGTCTTTGCCTCCTTTGAATGGATAATTGCAACCTTGATTCCTAAGAAAAGAGAGAGTGATGAGAAAACACTTCAACCCCGAGATATGCCTTTAGTTTTTTTCTGCAGCTTTAATTCGGAATCCTGTCCCGGTCGTCAAGCAAATTTATCTCCAAAAAGTTCATTTACCACTTTTACGGTCAGTGATGCCATTTTCTTACCAGTTAAATCCTCGTGGAGCGCCTCCGTTATCTGTCGTGAAAACGAGAACAGAGTTGTCATACAATCCACTTCTTTTAAGAGCTTTCGTAATGTTTCCAACCGATTCATCTAACGAAGCCACCATAGCAGCGTAGATTCTTCTTTCTTCTGATGAAAAGTGGGGAAATTTCTGAGGAGAGAGGAAGTCAAGAGATAATTAATTTAAGATCATACAATTTCGTTTCGACGCCAAAGGTTGGAATGTCAACAGAAAGTTTAGAGTATTTTTGTCGCTTTGTTCTATTTTTTCTGCCTGTCTGTCTGTCTGTCTGTCTGTCTGTATCTCAGTCAGTCAGACAGTCAGTCAGTCAGTCAGTCAGTCAGCCAGTGTGCCAGCAGGCAGACTGACTGACTGACTGCAGACACACAGGCAGGCAGACACCCGCGTGCATTCCGAACCAACATGGACACAGACAGGTTCACTGAAACAAGCATACAGAGACAGACAGGGTTTTGTAGACATCTTGGCAACTACACGGTAACCACTACACTTCGGTGAAGTTCCTTGGAAATAATATACTTTCACAAAGGTTACACTGATTATTGCTCTATTGTTTTCTTTACTAGACATACTGCGAGACCTTCTCAGACGTTGTCCCTGATTCCAAGGCACATTACTAGGAAAAGAAACCCTTAGTGATTAAGAAAAAAAACCTGTTGTTACTTACATCAAGAAGTCTTTGTGGCGCTTGTAAAGGCTCAAGTCCATTAGCTGAATGAACGCCTTGCTGTGCAAGGTACAAATATAGCGGCTCAGACTTGTTGTGAGTGTCGATGATTCGTTCAGCCACTTCTGAGAACAATTCAGTTCCGTAGTGGCCAGTTTCGTTCCTCACAGCCTGAAACAACAAATACATCACTCGAGTGTAGAAAACACAAGTGCTGGAGGAGTCACTACACTTTTAATAGGAAAGGATTGTTTGCCCTTTAAAGGAGTTGCGCTACCAATTCGTTAGTACGATATCACATTCTGTAGTATATTTCTTTTAGGAAATCCGTGAATTATTGCATTTTTATTTACCAACACGTGACCATGCTTAAGGAAGCTTTCATTAAAATACTCTTTCATTCAGGTAGGGAAACACCAAAGGGTGTTAAATGACCAAACCAAAACCAAAATGATTGAATTTTTAATGAAACTAAGGTAGATTACGAGTCATACTCTAAACTTTCCCAAGTGATCATGACATTTTCCGTTGACATCTGCTGCTAAGGCGCACGTTTATTTAGCTTCTTTCGTTTAAAACAATTATTTAAAGATGCTGCGAATCGCAAGATCAAAGTCTAAATTCTCCTTTTTATTAACCTTATATTTCTCCGCATGTCGGTTTTGAGAGCCTATGATTCAAGGCAGTCTCTTGTCTTGATATTGCTATAACAAGAAATTACAGATTGATCAATCGCACTGTGTTTACCTTCATGTTATCTCTGAGATCAACGCCCCAGACATCTTCCAGGGATGAGTGATCCCAGTAATCTTCTTTACCATTCCAAAACCCGTAGAAAGTCTCAAAGCCGCGGTAGGTTGGTGTGTATTCCTTCTCAAAAAAACCCAAATGCCACTACAAGGAGAAATGAATGAATGAAGAGTGAGTCATTCATTGTATTTTCGTCTACAAAATTGGTCAGCACCAATACGGGGCCTTTAGCTGGTTCCAATATATTGCAACGAACAAAATGTTACGATAGCATGAGCTAAAGTGCGCCAGCTAATTTCTAAGTTATGTTTAAATCCAGTAATAATCGCTCGAGTTGTAAGATGAATTTAACAAATTGACGTCAGTTTTTCATGCGTCTGTCCTGTTATTGATCATGAATTTCGTCTCAACATTGTCAAAGTAGCAGCGGATCCTCGAGGCGGTCTAGCAGAGTGGATCCGCGGTCTACTCAATTTTGTACTTCAGGTAAATGTTTTACCTTTCCCACACCGTGCGTTCTGTATCCAAGCGACTTGAGGTACTGCGGTGTTGTTGCTTCACCCAGGGGTAGACCGTATGCCTGAGTACCAAATATAGTTGCATGTTGAACACCTGCAACAACACAGAGACCATCACCATTAGAGAACTTTCTTGCGGCATTCAGGGTTTAAGGCTTAAACTGTGGTCTCTTTAGCTGGCAAAGAGACCTTGTGGTAATTGCTTGTTAAACCGCTTGAAGTTCGAAAAGGTTCAACTTTTACTTTATTGTAGGGTATAACGAAAATAATGACAACAACTCAAAATGTTTCCTGACATTTACCTAGATTGACCGGGTGTTTCCCAGTCATAAGAGAGGCCCGGGTAGGAGTGCAAATCGGAGACACATAGTAACTGTTAAGAATAACTCCAGAGTTGGCCAATTTGTCAATGTGTGGAGTTGGGATCTGGGGTGAGCCATGAAAACTGACGTCATCCCAGCCCTAAACAAGAAATATACAAAGCAAAAATTAAATCAATTAAAAGCTGTTGTTTTTTGACACATACGAAGCCAAAAAGTGTTGTTTGATTTCAAGGCTAGTTTGTGCGAAAGCGAATTGCCTAAACAAGATTTAACTCCCAACTCCGTACCAGGTCATCAGCAACAATCATGATGATATGGGGTCTGGGCGCTATCCAGGTTGACGCCTTCTTTTTATTCTTTCCAAGCACATACGATAAGTTGACAGAGGCCAAAACAAGGCTGAAACGACAAATAGAAACACATAAAAAGCAAAAACGAAACAAAATGACTGAGGCAAAAGCCTCGGTTGGCCTGTTACTGCGTAGCTACGCCCTGGTAATGAACGGACAAGAGTTTGGACCCAGACTTCTCAATCCTGCTCCAACGCACCAACCAGTAATTAATAAGGAGACTATGCTTCCTCGCTAGGTAGAGAAAAGGACAAAATGAACATGATCGCACTGAACTAGCAGCACGAGACTTTCCAAAACGAAAGCCTTATTTTGTACCCCCTGGGGTAGGGAGTACTCCATTTACGTTTGCCCGTGTGGAGAGTATAGTCGGATAGATTGAAGTCTTCGCGGAAGCAATTTACGCACGGTACCCAGGGCTGGGTTTTTCCAAAGCCGGTCAATGCTAACCCAGGATTAAAACCTAATCAAAGTATTAATTTTTTATTGCACGATTTTTTTTTCACTGCTTTTGTCAAGGGTCAGGTTTGAGATTATTCAAACTCAGAACTGAAGGGCAAACAATATAAACAGAAAACCTCGCCGAAAATGTTTCTTTGCAGACAGACAGTTAACATATAAGAGCGAACTCTCGGGAGGGGGGGAACTCCCGTATAAAATGTGATCTTGGTGCTCCCTAGGGTTCTCTTCAAAAATTTACGACGAGCACCCCCGTCACGTGCTTTATATGGGAGACCCCCGAGGAGCGAACGTGTCTTAATGTTGTTGTTATCAAATCTACGGGTGTTTTACGGTTTCCTCATTTGTTAAATGATACTAGCGCTTTGGAAAACGTTTTATCACATGAACTAGAGTGCCAATGTAATAAAGGTATAATTTATGATGACAGGAAATTAAGTAAGAGGAGGTCGTTTCAGTGATTTTTCGCGTCCTCGGAGACTAAGCTGGACAAAAGCTGTCACGTTAGAACAGGTGGTAGATTCTTTAAAATTAGCAAAATCTTCAGACGTGCCTGATGTTGTTCTTTCACAATTCAGTGACAATTCGCGCGTCAATTTTTTTAAAGGACCAGGTGCAACCGGCTGAACTAGAACTTTATGCCTTTGGTGGAAAGTCAGAGTCAATAGTTCACACGCTAGTAATCCAAAGGAATAATGCGTGCGCAATTAATAAAACATAGTATTTACTGAGGCATCCGATACGGGATTTACATAAATGTTCTTCGCGATCACAAGGTGATACCGGCTGATATTCTTGAGCAGCCCAGGAAATAATTCTGCACTAGCACTGACCAAATGTCAGGCTTTAACGGCGAATAGCGCGGTTTGCTGTAAAAGGGCGGACTCACCTTTATCTGTGGATAACGTTTAGCAAAATAAAACTGAAATAAGCCGATTTAGCTTCGCCAGCCTGCGTTTGTTATCTGCAAGCCAATAGGAATGTTTTACAACTTACCACAGTTTCCACAGCAGACAAGGCCACCTTGGTCCCATGACTGATGTTTGATCGAAAAATCACAGTAAATTCACAAGTGATTATTATCGAAGAGACGGCCCTAGTTTTCTTGATCTCAAGTCTCTTGAATCAATTATTTATATGTTTATTTAGTTGTCCCCTGAGAATGGTTCACAAATACAAACTTACGATATAAGTAGCCCAGAAACGGGTAACACTAATGGCTCTTTCGTCAATGTATTGTTTTATCTTCCACTCAAAATTTGTTTCAACAGGTAACTCACTTGAAAATCCAAAACATATGTGAAAAATTGGACCTATTTGCCCAAATAGTCGACCTCCTCAAGAGTGCAATAGTAGCGCCACCTTACAGTTCGGTCAAAACGCTATGCTTCCAATATTTCGTTAGGCAAGGCCTGATATCAAGGGTAAATACTTGGTTTATGTGTTAGGAGCAAGCCGTTATACGAAGAGAACCGGAAAACAATATTTTAATAATAAAAAAGTGTAGGGAAATCGGATATGGTAACAATTACGGCTTGGCCGGTATTGCGAATTCATTTTAAGATACTTTATTACAGATTCTAGCAAGAAAAGTTATTTACACAGTATACTATACACAAATAATACATTAGCTCTAGAGTCCTTGTAGCCGTACGGTCGAAAAGCAAAAAAAAAAAGCAAAACAAAACAAGAATAAAAATACGAAAGAAAAAGGATTTAATTAAGGAAAGATCACTCTGCCTACAGACTGGAAGATGTAAATTCTTTTAAGCTTTGCGCCGCATTTCCAGAAGTCTTTTACACATTTAGCACAAGAACAGGCACATAGCCAGTTAGAACAGATAAAAATGCCCATATTATGAACACACCATCGAAAAAATTCCACACCCATCTCACACAGATTCCTCCTACAATTACACGAAGTAGCAGATGAAACACAATCTTTTCGTTTCAATTATAGCTTTGGATTATCTAAGCCTACAGTATTTGCACAAATAATTATCGTTTACTTGTAATTGAATAAAACGAAAACACTCGTTGAAAACACTTTCACGTTGGGTAATGGGCCATTTTTAAGTGCAAATAGTTCAGCACAGAAAATGTAAATTGAGAGCTTTTTATAGTTTGAGTCAATGAGGAGCTCGAATTTAGAAACAAGATAACTGGAATCCAAGACGAGTAAGATTCAATTCTTATATTGCTTAGAGAAATAATAACAAGTTAGGAATAATTTTCAGTACGAAAAAATTGCAAGAGAAAAGGAGCTGTTCATGAGCTTCTACTGGTAGATGTGAAGATTGTTGACGAGTGAGTAGTGTGGATTAGCGGCGATATCCTAATCCAGGGCGGAATCCTTTCGTGAGTATGTTTCCTTCTGATTTGGATCGCTTAGAAAACCGCTTCAGGTCTTGCGAGTGGTTTTCGTCCAACATCGGCAGATAGCACTGGGGTTCACAGAATTCCTGAAAAATAGAAAAACGGAGTTCAACATACAATGCACTACCCCCGATAAGGCCTCCTGAAAGAACGGAGGACCTGATGACAATAAGCCATATTCGTATTCAGTTTTCGCTATTGCACTGGAACTAGCTTGAAATGGAGGCTCATGCGAGAGAATATCACTTGAAGAGACTCCTCGCATTAGCCTCACTTGCAAGCTAGTTCCAGTCCAATACCGAGAATACGAGAATGGTCTATTGAGCAAGACCTACAAGTCAACAATGCGCAGTTCTGCAACTCAGAGGGAAATCTAGCAAACAGCCAGATTCCGGCAGAACTGCAAAATTTGCTCAGCTCCGACTTTACACCAAGAATGTCCCTTACCTTGCATTTGCCAAAGAATGCTTTGTATCCTCCCTCTATGAGGTACAGTTCTGGGTAGAACAGTTTAGGATACATGTGATAATGAACATCGCGGTCTCTATTCCTTAAGAAGCGTGACCTAGAGAGCAACGGCACAGAACTTCAATATCAAAACCCTAAAATGCCCTTATAGCCATCTGTTAGGTGTTTCCTTCCAGCTCGCCTCGTGAACGGGTCACCTCCACTTCCTATTGTTGGGCAATTCTTGCCGAGCGATGGCAAAACATGTAGCGAGGCTTTGACAATGTTATTTTTTAACTGTGGGAGAAGAAACTTGGGAATGCACATGGACTTTTGTTTATTTGGCGTGAAAAGGAAGACAAAAATCCACCTGATTTTGTCTGCTATGCGAAAATCACAAGCTACAGCTTCCTACGGGTTCCACCTGTCCTCCTTGTGTCGACCACACACTTGTGGATGGGTAAAGAGAATTCAAGGCCTTTTCAGTGGAAAGACGAATGATCACTTTTAAGCCCCGGCCAAACGATCGCAACATGTCAACGCAACACATTGCAACATTGTTGGGCGCAACATGTTGCGCGCGTTTGGCCACTCTGTTGCGACATGTTGGGTGTTGTTGGCTCAAATTTGACCAGTTTCAAACTTGAGCCAACAACACCCAACACGTCGCAACACGGTGGCCAAATGCGCGCAACATGTTGCGCCCAACAATGTTGCAATATGTTGCGATCGTTTGGCCGGGGCTTTAGAATTCAGGTTCTAGGTGTACCAAGGTCTACCAACAGCAAACTAAATGCAAAGATGGTTCGATCGACGAAAACAACATACAACCTTAATTGCAATAAGTCTGTCGCTTCGAATTATGTTTTTCTCCGAGTTCGTCTTTTGTTCGATGAACTTCAAGCTACAAAATGATACAAACTATGAATCACTCCAGTAAGTATAGTGTGTACTCTTTAGACCAGTCAGATTGTGTCCCGATTGCATACTAACTCAAAACTGAGGGCTGAAGATTCCAGGGGAATTTTTATTAAGTAAAGCAGGGAAAAATCTCTATTTCATTCAATTCTCCTACTCACATATCAGGTCCTCTCTTGGATGAGAACTCGCAGTGGAATATTAAAATTGTTTTCTTTCCCGTCAGACTTCTCTTGGGCTGTTCAATAAATTCGCTGAAAATTTCCTCCTTTGTGTAAATGTTGCGCGCACCCTGAGTAGAACAGAATTATAATGACCCTGCAGTATAAACGATATGGCTAACAAGGAATATTTAGGCCAATAAGTACTACATTGCATATTTTGAAAATTTCAATAACAAGGAACGGCCTAGGACTTGTAATGCAACGCATCTACAAGGAGAGTTCAAATGTCAACGGCACAGATATTTTTTTCCAATGAAATCACAAATGAGACTTGAATTCAGCCAACATGTAACAACGTCCATGTCGTTTAATCCAAGCCATGCTTTCAGTGTATACTCGCCTCGTCTTGGTAAAGAGAGGTTCGCATAACGTGTCATTTCGATGTCAAAGTAGTGAGATTATCCGTGACCCAAACGATCAAAGCGTGATAGTGAAACGGAATCACGACCCCCCCTCAAGCCTTCCAAGCCCCTCCCAACCTCCCCCCCCCCCAAAAAAAAAAGGAAAAGAAAACACAGCTAGCGACTTGATTCAGCCCTGGTCATATTGCTTTTGTTCTTCACTTTAAACAGGAAATTATTCAGTAACTTTCCCTTTACAACGTTGTGTCGTCGCGTTTAAAATCATTGTCTTTTTTTGCTGTCGACAATGGAACATAGCGGAAGGGGCATCTCTACTTCGTAGCGCTTGTGGCAAATCGTCTCGTTATCGTTGTTGAAATAGGTGCTTTGGCCAGGTTTATCAATTCGTAAAGTAACAGCAACGGGACATGAAGAGTGGTTTACCTTGATATGACCTGCTTCGTACTCATAAGGATATCGACAATCTATGATGTGGGCTTCCACTTCTGGGAATTCATTGTTCAGGACTCGTGCAACCTAAAAAATATAAAAAGCGATGCTGAGCATTCAATTTACAGCGTATGCAAGCGAGTAACTTCAGATAGTTGACTCTACAAACCACCAACACATCAAGTGCAGGATTTTTTTGCAAGTACATGTAATCAGTGTACAGAGAATAACAAGTTACCGTTTCTGGAGTCAAGCATTTCAGGTCATCGTGTTGTCCAGGTATTGATGGTAAGGTGTATGGCTACAATAAATAAATACCATTAAACAATTTAAAATGCATCAAAATAGAAGTGCTATGAAACCACTGCAATGTAAAGTGTGCATTGGGCCAAGTGCCAAATTCTGCTGGAGCTTATCCCTGCGTCCATAGCGTGAAGCCACTAAGGGCACAATCTATAACCCCCTCTAAAAGCGATGTACATGTAAGACCATAACGCGGTTACCCCAAGCATTAAGTTCGCTAGTAAACAATATCTGGGAGGATAGAAGCACTGTTAAAGTAGGGTGTCTGTTCAAGAGATAAGCGTGAGGTCTAGATGGCTGGATATTGGCCAAGTTCATTTATTGCATGTTTCCGGACCGAGGCGCATTCAAACTCCATAAACACGCAAAGAGACCAATATCCAGCGATCTTTACAGAGCAAACGCTGTCAATTAACCAATTGAAACCTGGACATTTTTGGCATTTTCGTGTGACCTAAATTAGCTCCAATCTACTCAAAAAGGCATTTGCAACATGAAAGCATGCCTTTCTATCCAGTTAGCATCGCGTTTTATGAGATTTTTCGGTTTCTTAATTTCTTTTTTCACCGTTCCTTTTTCTTCTTTTCTTATCTTTTCGTTGCAGTTGGTGACCTTCTGCTAGGCTAACTTCCAGTTCAAGAATTCCCGAGAAAGCATCATCTAGAGGGCATATTCTTACCACGGAGTGTAGTCGAGGGAAATTTTCCTCCGAGTTTTTCGCTCAAATTTCCAAGTATTTTCGTGCATATTTCGCGCTCAATTGACCCTATCACCGTGATCTGAGTATCATTGGAAAGATCTTGTCCTCTTGCAGATCTTGAGTGTAAGTGATGCCAATTTTGGTCAAAGGTGATGACGTAAGAAGTGAAACAAAAGGCAACGCTCTTCACAGGCGGTTACAGGCATCACTCAATGGGTTATCGGGATTAATTGTATGGCATAATAACACCATTTTCTTGTGAGACACAGCGGCTGATCCCAAGTAGGCAAGATAGCCCCATTCTGCCTGTTCAGGTAAACTAACAAAGTTGCAAACAAACAGCTTTTGACCTACCCCACTGAAATCTCCCACAACATTCTTGTGGCCTGGAGAAAACAAAACAGGCAGACTTAGCACGTAAATTAAATGCACCTTGCAGTTAAAATAAATAGTACATAATTGAACTACACGTATGTTCCAGGTTGCTGCACTGTAGATCCAGTTCATTTGAGTTTACCTCTAGCTACATGTACACTGTACTTCTTAAAAACACATTCTTCTAGAAAACTGTCTTCGTAATGTTACTCCTTCATCTTCGCTACTAATTTGCTTTTCTACCAAGAATATATGCACAGTCATGTACATGTTACTAATGCTGGTATTATGCTAATCGATCTATTGAACAGTCTCTTATAGTCAACGCAGAGTTCAATGGTCAGTTCCTCCTATGAAATGTGCCTGCAGGGAATCGTGGTAGTTGTATTCATCATCTTGGACTGGATTCTTGTTTAGATGAATACAACTACCATGATTCCCTGCAGGCGTGTTTCATAGAGGGAATTGGTCATTTATTATTTAGTCATGATCTAAAAGTCAATAACTCAAGAGAGCAGCAGCAATTCGACTTTCAATGCTGGATTGAATTGCAACTACATGTTGCAAGCTGTAAGTCACAGGCGATTAATAAAGACAAAAGTGCATGTCACAAGCGGGTGATGAATTTGCAGGTAACACGATGGTCTGGTGACCTTCATTTAATCACCGGATCCACAAACAAGTGCTGATCCATACATCTTGTAAGTCAGAAAGAACGTTAGTTAGTGCACCACAAAAATGAAAGCTGATATTCAGCCTTCCTACAGTGACCCCGTCAGGCATGGAATTTCTTCTGACCCCAAAAAGTTTTCAATTCATACCTGAAGCATCAAGCATGTTTCCCAGCTCATGTTCAAACGTTGCTGACTGTGAGCGCCTCAAGGCACAAGGCTGAACTTCATTTGGTCTTTGTTGTAATAATGCCTGTTGACGACATACAGATAGGATATTTTGGGCAAAAAATACAATCCTACCAAGGATATAGACCTCTCCCCCCAACTGAACCATCAGATAATTCCCAGTTAACAAACGACTGCAGAGGTTTCATTAAAGTTTTCAGCATGAGGGCAGCTGGTTTTCTTGGGCCAAACCTTTTGAACTGAACTTCTTTATAAGAAAAACTTTCCTCTAGCTGGTCAAGCCAGGGAGACAAAATTGTCCTCACAATGAAACCCCTGCAGCTGCCACACAAAGTGGAAACTGGGTGCCTGATACTATTGGCAGCCAGTCCTTCGATGCAGACTGCTCCCATGGCTGGCAAATCGTGGCAACCCAGCCACGAGCCCCCACCCAGAATAGAGAAGAAAGAGGCTCCCTTCAGGCTGATAAAACAGTGGAAAGAGAGGGAGGGACCACAGAAGGGGAACAGCCACTGAGAGGAGTTCCTATGCTCAAGAAAATGCTAACACTTAAGGAAATGCTGACTAAGCGCAAAACTGCTACAACGCCCTTTGGTCCAAGAACACATGGAGTCCTGGCGTGTGCGTATACATCTAAACACCACTGACTGCTAAGGTAAGACTTGTGCTCCTCCTTGCGCTCAAAACATATGTAAACTCCTCTCTCCCTCAGACACAATTTTCCCCTGACAATCAAATGGGACACTTTGTTATGCCTCAGTTAGTTCACTTACCATATCAAGAAAGGATTTATGATTGTTGCCTTCAATGACCGACTGGCATCTCGCCCTGCAAAGAAGCCATACATGATGTGAGCATCACTCAATGTCCACAACACAACATAATGAAAAATAGCGAACAAACCAAATAAAATAAGGTCCCTAGGAACTAGCAATACCTGAGCCTTTTCTTCAGGTTTGGACTTGGATCCCGTGGAGGATTTGGTCTCTGTGTAAATTAAGAGATTTATTTACATGTTACAGGAGCGAAGGGTTACCAAATTTGTGCAAATTGCTAAAATTTTGCTCATCTTCAAAGAAGCCACAGTGCTACCTGAGATGTTGTCTGAGTTGCCCCCAGTTTGCATACACTGTACATGTATGTACTTGTGCAGCTGTAATATTTCATATTTGGATACCTTAAGAGCAAAGGATTTGGACCTCTGTCTGATTGTGCCTCTTTCAAGTTTAGTTGGGCTCTCTGAGGCCACAGTGTAAGCTCTATCTCTTCCAGCATTGAACAAGTCTCTTGGTTTATAGCCTGGTCCAGATGCCTACAACAAATCAATGCAAAGATATCTTCTTGTCATGCACTCACCAGAGCTCTAGATTCACATGATTGTCTTGTTTACAACTTGTCAATTGATCTCTCTCTGACTATTGTTTATGTATTTCATAAATGTTCTACACTGGTCAGCTAAAGATGAAATGATGACCAACAAAATTCATCACCATCTGCATAGTAGCCCATGAGTAGCCCATCTAGTCTATTGAGCACGATGCAAAAAGAAAGCATGAAAAAAATATTATGTCTGCTTCTCACCGACACATTTTTTTTTATCATTGGTCTAAACTAAGACATAAAGTGGAACCCTGCCTTATGGTCACCCTGTAAACAAGGCCACCTCATTATTACCGCCACTTTATTCTGGTCTCTTCAAAAGCTCAATCAGTCATTTTCTTATTTATAGAACCCCTCTTACGTGTTTATGGTCACCTGGTTAATACGGCCAGATTTTGTGGCCCACTGGTGACCAGATTAATAGGACTCCACTGTACATGCACGTAATGTAGAAATGAAGTTTACTTTAAGTAGCTTGTAATTACATGTGGAGTGTATTAAAGAAGGCTGTACCTCTGCAATTTTTTTTTAAATAAAACTTTCCAATAATTATGTTAACTATCTTTTCTTTTTTTACCTTTGGTGTGTCTTTGGAGCTTTTCCTTGTATCCTCAGTTTCCTGTAAGAGAAAGGAATAATTTCTTGACTTTCCATCAAAACAAGTTCTGGGATAGGTTATTTCATATGTTTGTGCCCTACATAACTATCAACTTAGGTAATGAATTGAGAAAAAAAAATCAAAAATTCTCATGATGAATTCATTATTAATAACTTAAATAATGCATTACGAGATATTCATTTAATAAACCCTGACAATAACCTTAAAACTTGCATTATACATGTAACTTCAGGAAAGATTCCCTAAGCTTCAGTTTCTTTTCCAGAAGTTACTTGGAAACAGCAAACAACCAATAACATACCACTTCTTTCGAGACTAATGGCGCACTGACAAGTTCTGTTATTCCTGATGGTACTTCTAAACTACCACCCTGTGAGGGGCAAGATTAAAGAAAACAAGTTCACAAGATATAAATAGCAACCACCAATCCTTTAGACTTCAAAAAGAAAGCAAGAAATCCATCCAACAGGAAGTGAACCTTCTCCGAAGGGTTAAGCTCAAACAGGACTCTTTACTTGAGTCTATAGAATGTACAATATTCTTTTTTTTTTTCAATTTCATAACTACATGTAGTACTTAATATGTTCAGTCAATTTTGATTTGAATAACATTACTGACAGCCCTATTAAATCATATCCAAGGCACAAAACAATAAATAAATTCAACTGATAAACCCTGGCCACTGGCGTGCAATAAGATCCTTTTGAGAACGACATCAATTTATAAGTCAGTATAGAATTTTTACAGTGTGCATGCTATGAGGCTCGGACAAGAGATAATATGTACTAAAGGCATCCGCAGTCAAGTGATGATGGATACCAATGATAGACCTGCGCTCAACACTTGATCAACACCTCAATCAACATCCCAACTGATGCTCTGTTGATATCTCGATTGACACTCGATCAATACTTGATCAACACTCTATCAACAGTTGGTCAATCACAAATTAGTCAACTCTCAACCGACTTCTGACTGAGATGTCGATCGAGTGCTAATCAAGTGTCAACCAAGGTGTCGTTGAAGTGATGATCAAGTGTTGCTGGAGGGTATTGATGAAGGGTATTGATCAACACTCGACTGCAGATACAATGTTCCTTTAGTACACATGATCTCTGACAAAATTTAGGTCTCCAAGCACTTCCAGAATACCTCTCTTGCTAAAAGCTTGTAAAAGACTACACATAAAATGTACCTCACTAGATTGTTCTTGAACAAAGTCATCAATAAATCCATCATCATCTCCATCTGCTTTGTAATCAAAGACACACGTTCCACTATCTTGACTATCACTCACTGATGGGGAAGATGGAATGCACAATTCCTGGGACTGGACCAATCAAAAATAATAAAAAATAATTATCATATGATTGTGCTTCTGAGTGCCTGGTATTTTGTAACAAACACTTTCAGACTACCTGTACAATGTATCTAACCAGTTATAATGATGTTACAGGTAGAACAATGGGTGTGAATTAATTCTCAGCATTTAAAATTGAACTGTTCAATTTACCAGGGGTGAAGGTTCAGATAAAGATCTCCCAGGTAAATTGTGCACTGATGTTTTTCTTCCTCCAACTGGACATTTTGGCCACGCAAACGTGAATTCCTTTTCCTCCGAAGGACAAACAGTTTCTGTTCGTTCTGTTTCTCTCTCCTTTACAGTATCAAAATTCAATTCAATGTTTTCTTTGTTTGCAGTAAAAGGATCCTCTCCAGTCTTCACCTGATGGAAGCAAGTTAAAAATTACGGTAAAACAACTAACACTGATGATTGACAGTACATGTATGACTACTATGTGTAAAAGAAGCAACTGGCCCTTTAACCATATATTATATCATAAAATTTGGGTAAAGTTTGCTTCTGAACCTAGAGGGCTACATGTACCAGACTGGTGTTTATCTCCAGTTTCTGTAGCATGAAACGACTAGGAGTCTACATGTACTCCTTGCCTTGTACTCCAAGAGTTTTGCATGTGCCTATTAGCCTAGCGTAGCCTAGTCAATGAAATATGGGAATTTGCACTTAAGACCACAGCAACTTTCTCCTAAACTTACTATAAACAAGGATATATGTACAGTCATATAAGTTACTCACTGGCAACGAGTTCCACCTTTTGAAAGAAGGTCTCCTGTAGAAAGAAAAACAGCATCATGTGAAACAGTTCACAAGAAAAGTTATAAGCAGGTTCAGAAAATTCAGAAATTAAACTGCAAGTTTACACTTCACAGCCTGGCATACAAAAAACAAAATTAAGATGATTCCTGCAGAACATTCAAGCAATAATGGCAAAAATTAAGTTACCAAAAAAACGTCACATCATGGTAATACTTTGAGCACAGTTAAGATGAACTTATCAAGACTTAAGTTCTTAAGCTGACCCTGCGAGGGAAAACTGAACTTGAAGTTTACCATATTTCAATTAAAACAGATGTTTCACGTTAGTTGACAACACACGTTTGAAGCACTCTTACGAGGTTTTACATTAACTTTCTAGAGAATGCTTGAGAATCTAATCGCGGGGTCACTTAGAGAAATAAACTAAAGCGAGTTGTGTTAAATAGTGTTCCAAAAGTTACCGTGATATGAGTAGATTTTTAGTAAATAATTTTTGCACTTCTTATTGCTCGAACTTTGAGCAGAACCCGTCTTTATATGAACATCAAAATGACATGTTTGTAATACCGTCATTGCCATCCAAGTATACACACGCATTATAAGAATTCAAAAGCATGATCTAGGTATTCAAACATTGCATGATTCACCAGAATATGATTCGAAGTTTGGCAAGCCAGTTATGCCCAAAGTCCAACAAAGTTGGTTTTGTTTTATTGTTTTCAATAAATATGGACAAAACTTAAAACCAGGATTCCCCCCCCCCCCCCCCTCCAAAGAATTAGAAAAGAATCCACGTTTCAAGTTTCCTCTGTAATTCTTAGTTGAAAACATTTTGGCAACTCAGTAAAACAATTACACCTGTGTTGCACCTTGGACGTGAAAGTTTGCATTATCTTCTGCCAAACTTCAAATAAATGATGCCAAATCATGTGCCAGTTCATAAATGCACCAATTAGATCGTGTTGTCATGACGCATACACTGTACAATAAACATGTTTATTAGCTCACCACACAAATGACAACGAAAATTTCAATTCTTCCCAGAAACAGAAATGCACAACTAAAATGGAAGACTGGGTAGTATAGTAATATGGCAGATGTGCATCCATTTTAGGGAATATCAGATGTGGTATGAAGGTTCACCAAACATTTCCAAATTCTGCAAAAGTAAACTAATTTTGCAAATTTTTCAAAAAATGAAATTGCTGAACCTTACATGTATTTCTGCTAAAGTTACAAATAGACTTGACACCATTCACATGTATTTCACTTCTCAAAAGCATATGGCTTCAGCTAACTGACTGATCACTTGAAATCACTGAAAGTATTGTTGGATGAACCAACTAAACAACCAGCTACAGTTACCTGTACACCCAAGCACAATGTTAGGCAAAGACTAGTTAGGCAATGCTTTCGAGATGTATACCATGGAATATTCCATGTGTCACTTGTATTTTCTTAGTACACACACAAGCCTTTAGGCGAGTGTGTAGACCAAGAAAATACAAGTGACAAGTGGGATATTCCATGGTTCATGTCGCATAACTATTTTAGACCATGCCATAGAAAATACAGTGCCCAGCGCAGTCAATGTGACATGCACCACACACAATGGGAAGGTTAGGTGCAACACCGTCAAAATAATATACAATGGCTTCCCTGTATTTTGAATGGCTTTATTTTCTATTGCATGGTATAAAATGCTTGATCCAGTTGGATTAATATACACTGTGTTCAATTCAGCTCAAGCAGTTTCATAACATTTTACAAAACAAAGGTTTTGTTCATCATTAGCTGGTTCATCCAACTTATGCTGAATCAAATTAAACAAATTGTTGGATTGTGTCAGATAATGAAATTGAATAATTAGCAACCTAACAAGACTTTGATATTTAGTATACTCTATGTATCCTGACATTTCATTTCTTCCTTGTTTTCTTTACCAGTTTTTAGTCTTTTTATGGCAAGATATTTCTGACTTTTGAATTATTACCCAGACCTATTCAACAATTATTGATAACAAGATTCCCAAAACAATAGAAAACACGTGGACTACAGAAACAGCTGGACTGAAAAACCATCACTTTAAATGATCGAACATTCCAGAGTGTTGCAACACGTGCAAACTGAGTTTTCGCGCAAATGAAATTAATTTTCATACTATCTCACTGCAAGCAAGATAAAATTAGATTAGTCCATTTTGAAAAAATAGATATATCTGACAAAGTTTGCTTATCAACTCGATTCGAACATAATCGACTGAACTCAACAAAGCCAAACGAACGTAAATTTATAAAAGCATACAAACCTTTGTTTCCTCTTTTCGGCGTTGGCCCTACAACATACACAGAAGATATACAGCAAAAGAAGTTAAAAAAATCCTTGCTGAAAGATTCATAAGAAACAAAAGACAAGCTTTTATTTAGCTTCAATTTTACAAGCTGTATGCCATGTTTACTTCACATTAGAAATTTAATTAAGTTCAAGCTAAAAAATCGTGTTTATAGCAAAACATACTTACGGGATGAGCAGAATTAATCAAGACATTTACCTGTTCGCTATAAGAAAACTAAGCCTAACTGAAAGATTTGAAATGACAAAGGACTGGAAATTACTGTATTTGAAAATGCATTCACGGTTTGGAGCGGATTGTCACGGTTTGGGACCAATTATATTCCTTGATAAAAAGTGAAAAAGCAAGTTTGAAAAAAAAATGCTAGCAACGAACAACGAGAAATTAAAACACAAAACTAAAGTTAAATTATAACAGAGTACAACATTAAGTTTCCCTAAGTTGCATACATATCAAATAAACGCACTCACTTCAACATTTCCATTGAAGGCGAGTCGAAAAGAAACCCTGGAGGTGAATCAGGGCAGTAACCTAAGAAATGAAGAAATAGAAGTTGCAAATCACGACGAAACAAGCATTTTTCTCTTATTTCGGGATAAATAAATATCTGTCAATCGAGGTAAATGAGCTTAAATTTATGAAGCGTACCGGACTCGTTGGACACTGTTGAAAGCGACCTCTGGAAACCGGCGTTCGGCGTCGAAGGATCGTCTCCACATAAAGAAAGCTTTCTTTTTGGCGTCCTACCCAAACTGTTAAAATCAAGAGCCAGGCAGTAAGGTCAGAGGATAGAACATACACTTTTCTGTCACATGATAGTCAGAGCAATTACAGTTCGTAGCCGTCAAGTTCCACCGAAATTATACCGCCATAAATATTACGCACAAATGAGAGCTTACTACGAATATACCTGTTCTCAAGATTCAAAGCCAGCTCTGTTATTGGAGAGAGTACCGCATTAGGGATAATATCCAGCGAATTCTTTCGTTGTGGAAGTTCTAACTCGAGGTAGCTTCCAGCTCTTGGTTTCAGTCCGGCCATGTTGGAAATTGAGGACTCGAGCAGTGGTCGTCGAAAGGTACACGAATACAGCACGTTTTAACAAGAAAACGGCCACGGACGCTGTAAAGACTCCGAGAAAGAGTTCAAGAGAAAAACAAGCGCTTCTAAACTACTGATACATGAATTTCGTGAAAAAGGAAAGAAGAAAGCGAGATACTGGTGGAGCTTCGGTCGAACCTCGGCTTTCAAACTTTCCCCCGCTTTGCATGATAACAACATTATGCGCGATATCAGCCAATCAGATCACAACATTTTGCATTGTTTTTGGTTTCCTGGGAATCTCATTTTCATTTTTCCCGCTTCGTCACACTTCCGGTTAGCCTCGCGGTCAAACAGCGTCTTGAAACCGCAAAACTCACAAGAAAAAAAGGTTTTTACTGGTATTAAATATTAAAATGCTCTAAATTCGGATTGAAATAGATTTCAGCATTCAACAAATCGGGTCCACAGTTGTCTTAACATAAATGTTGACCGTTTAAAGTACTGTGAGTGCATCAAGGAGAAAAAAAAAACACATTAATCCTTTGCGTCATACACCAGAATCTGATTGGCTTACAATAAAAACAAGGAACGTAATGTTAAAAGCGCGACTCCATTTTAACCAGGACCAAATTAAAAACTGCTTTTTTTTTTTTCAAAAAATGATATCGACAGGCTCCTGACTGTTCTTCAAATTTTTTCAGCAAAATATTCTATAATAGTGCAGATACCCAGCGAGATACGCTTTGCCTTGTTCCCTCAAGTCAATCCCCAAAATATCTCTCGCTCCCTCGAAATTAGGCTCGATTACCAGCCGCTGTTCGGGAAAGGAGCCCATGCTCCTCTTTTCGGGGGGGGGGGGGGGGGGGGACGTAGACCGGACACGAGAGAGCGGCGGAAATCGAGCCTACCTCGAAATAATCATGTTTAAATCTCTGAGAGGCTCTCAGCCCGCAAAATGGGGCGCATGTAAATGTCCTTTGGCGTCCCATATATATTATAGCCTAGCCTATCGCTTGCTGCGAAGGCTTCTGTACCAGACCTGGAAATATAAAGTTTGGAGAAAATATATACCTCTACCCGGCCAGACCCTCGTCTGGAGACTATCAGAAATATTCTATGAAGTACCTAGACCGCTGATGTACCGACGGCGCCTTTCGATTGACCAAACAATGTTTGACCACGTGCGGCACCTTTCTCTGTTGTTTTACAAAAGACGCGTATAACTACAGCAGACTGCTTGGAAATATGGAAGGTATTGATTTGATCGCTTTTATTTTATAGTAGTACACTGGAATCGGTAGTGACGAGTCTTCTAGAAACAGTTTGCTTGAAGTCCGGGCCCCGTAACGTACCGAAATTAAACAACTTCGAAAACTTTAGTTGCATGTTTTGGTTGTCACGTGTTGTGCAAGAACATGTCTTTTCTATCAAAGACGTTTTATCTATATCATCTATAGGAACTTTAGGAAGCCTTCTTTCAGGTTCAGCCAGTCATGCATTTGGCTTGTTAAACTTGCGCTATGTTGTGTGCGTAGTTTCTGTGATAAATATATGTCGGTTCTTAGTTCATAATGCTTGTAACTTATTAGTTAATTACTATTATGAAAAAAGAAACCCTGTGAATTTGTCGGAATGGAAGAAAAAAGTAGGGATGTGAACAGGCAATATTGTTGCAGGTATATCAAGTTTGATGATAAATGTTTTTTTAATTTGTATATGTTCAGAAGCTTCTAAACTTTTACCAACTTTTTAAGAGATGCATAATAATTGTTATCATTGGCAGATATACGGGCCTTGGAGGCCCTGGGGGGTCGGGATCCCCCTTATTCTGGGTAAAAAAATTACAGAAGGAAGAAAAGCTGGCAGGGCAAGCAACACCCCCTCCCCCCCGTTAGCTCAAGGTCTGGATCCACCACCAATTATCCATTGTTTTCTTTCAGCAGGCAGTGTAATGAACCAGGATATGCAGGGTTCTAATGGTAATGTAATCAACCATTTGGACACCGTTACACCAAGCGTCGACAAGTTCCAAGGTGGAGAATCTGCAAACAGCCTGCAGTGTTACTATTGCATAGAATGCAACAAGTTATTTAAACTTAAATCTGAATTGATCGAGCATCAAAGATGGCACTCTAGTGAAAGGGCATTTGTCTGCAAAGAGCGTAACCAGTTTTTCAACTACACCAGTTCTCTTTTGGAGCATTTACGCACGATGCACTCTGGAGAAATGACATTATGCAAACTCGCCGAAATCACCTTCGGGTCAAACCCAGCTGTCCAGTCATCTAAGAACTTACCATGTCTTTATTGTCCAGATTGCAACAAACTATGTAAAAGTAATTCTGAATTGAAAAGACATCGAAGAATGCACACGGGCGAGAGGCCATTCACCTGTGAAGAATGCAACAAAAGGTTCAACTATAAAAGCTCTCTTTTGGAACACTTGCGTGTGCATTCAGGAGAAAAGCCTTACATATGCACTGAGTGCAACAAGTGCTTTAGACAAGGGTCAACTCTGAACCGGCATAAGAAAATACACACAGGTGAGAAACCTCACAAATGTGAAGTCTGTGGGAAGTGCTTTTCTGCAAGGAAAGGCCTTAAAGAACACAAAGTGACTCACAATTGCAAGCAGCCATTTTATTGTTCCAAATGTCGCCAGTACTTTGTAAGAGAGAGATCTCTGCTCAGGCATAACAGAAAGGAACACTCCAGTGAGGAACCAGCCCATGATAGACTCGAGGATGACAAGCCAGACAGATGTCTTCAGGCCGGCGGTGGCATTAAAAATGGTGATGAGTTTGAACAAATCAGGTCTGCAGAGATTGTAGTTAAAGTGGAGAAACCAGATGAGGAGGCATTGAGCCTTGAGATGCTAGTAAAGTCCAGTGAACTTCTGAATGATCTAACTGCAGAAGTCAATAGGGATGCTCAAGAATGAGGTGGAAAAAGTTCTTAGGTTTCTTCAACAAGAACTGGGCATCAACCATGGCCATCTTCTTCTCAGGGGGGGGGGGGGCAGGGGATTCCCATATAACAAGGACGGGGGTGCTAATTGTATCTTTAAAGGTTGAAAAAGTGGGTTTGATACCTTTCAGGGTGCTCACCCTAAAAAGTACACAACAGGAGCTTTGACAGTACCTTTCAGGGTATTGAACAGAAAGAGTCAATTTCAGTTACTGCGTTGTTTGAGAATTGGTACCTTACAGGGTTAGAAAAATTTCAAGCCACCCACAAAACAAGATCTTGGTACCTCTTGGGGCTTCTTTTCAAAATTTACAACAAGCACCCCCCCTCCCTTTTGTGAGAGAGTTCCCCCCCCCTCCGAGGGGGCATCTTCTATCTAGATAATGCCATTTATGAGCTAACTTGCATTACATTGTTGACCCTGTTGTTTAATATTATTTATGAAGTGTCTGATTCTGTCTTGTCACATGCAATGTGGTGTTAAAAATGTTGATTAATTAAAATCTGCATGTATTAATACATAATTTGTTTAACATGATGTGAACAAATACAATTTCTTTCTTTTGTTTCTTATTCTCTTTATCTATGTACAGTGCATGAAATATTTATATACAATCTTGAATTTTCTGACAGTTTGCCAGGGCACATAAAGTTTTCTTCTCTTTTCTTCAAGATGAATAAAGCAAATTAGTGGATATGAACTTATCATTGTAATGCAGAGTAGCTGAAGCCTGCAGCAGTTAGGAGCTGTACATGTGACTTAGTTTTTCAGTGACATGTTTTGTTTGGATAATGGCAGACATTTCAGTCTATTCGTAAGCATTGACACCAAGAGATACAACACTAACATGCCATTTCAGAAAAAATCTATTCTTTACTCATGAAAGGTTTTTGGTTTGAAACCCACTAGCCTGCATGGCAGGTAGGAGGGGAGGGAAAGGGGAAAAAACAAGCATGTGAAGCGCATGATGGTAGGTCCCTCCTCGAAGCTTGCTCAATTCCTCCTGTGCTCATTTCGACCCTTTTCCTTCCCTTCTATGGCCTGCCATGCAGGCTAACCACCCACGGAACCCCTCTGAAAATTACAGTTAAGCTTCCTACTTTCTTACAAGGAGTAGGAATGGATATGTTCTGGAACTGCACAATACAAAGCTGTCATGGTATGTATGGTAGACACTCGTGATGTTCTTCTGCAAACTCACAAATATATTTGGTTCTCCAGTTATTGACCTTTTAACAATTATTCCATAACACTGTGGTGGATGATATCATAGGGAAAAAGTTGATGCATGAAATGTGAAAATTAGCTAAAGGACAAATGAGTTGTGAATTAAGAGTAAATCTACTATGAAAAGTGCAAGTGACAAGTAAATTTTGTCAAAATTTGGGAGTGAAACAGAGTTTCTGCCCTGCCCTCTTTTGCTACTAATACTCAACAAGACAGGTTGCACCTGGCTGGCCTCTCATATCCAACAAGCTCAAATGGGATAACACCCGAAATCTTGGCAATTATTCCAGTTTAAAGGCCAGAAGACCACTGTTGCCAGCTATGGTGTTGGGTATTGTATAATGGCTGACAGTCAATGGTTGCAAAGCAGTGGCCGATCTAGGGGAGCCCCTTATTTTGTGTGAAAAAGAAGAAATCAAAGAAAGAAGAAAAGCCTGCAGGGCAAGCAAATCAACCCCCCCTCCCCCCCCCCCCTTAGCTCAAGGTCTGGATCTTGCACTGCAAAGGCAGTTAAAAATTCTGAAAATACAGTTTTGCAAAGGAAGTTTCTCTGCTGTTGTTTAGATAAGTCTATCCCAGATTCCCAGGACAACACTCAATCAGTGGTAGATCTAGGGGAGGCCCCCCCCCCTCTTTATTTTGGGTGAAAAAAGAAGAAATGACTGAAGGAAAAAAAGGTGGCAGGGCAAGTAAATCAAACCCCCCCCCCCCCCCCTTAGCTCAAAGTCTGGATCCGCCACTGTCAATAATCACATGCTCATTAACCACTTAAGAAACAGTAAGAAATCTGGGGCGAGTCTCATCTTGCAATGCCTTGTGGGACTGTTACTGGGGAACAAAACAACGGTCCCACAAGGGACCGCGAGACGAAACTTACCCTAGGGTCACAGCCCGCGCGAAAAAACGAGAAAGCCTGGCCTCAACGGATAAGAGCGTGGCGCCAAAAGTGAGGGGAGGGCAGATGGTGAAATGTACACTGTTCCACTAACTTCCTATGTACATTTGCGCGGCGCGTAAATTGTCACCTGTCACGCTGTCCTGACGCACTCATTTTTGCACAAGTCACGCACACTTCCACCCACTTTTCTGAGAATAAAACGATTATAAGTTCTATGTGTAAGCAGGTAAGTCAAAAACATGAATCAATGTGACAATGGTCACTGTATCAAGCGAAATATGTCTGATAATTGGTTCCCCAATTACCTTGGCTTTATACTTGGCGCTCCCAACAGATTTTTGAAGACGTTTGGTTGCAACATCTGCACTAGAATGCTAAAAACGTCCTCGAATTTAAAACTCGACCGCGTTCAAAAGCAATCCCCAAAGGTACGTTTCCGGTTTCAAGGAAGGTAGATACCGTTTAGAGAAGTATGAACACCAACGAGACTGTGTCAAAACACAGTGCAAGACGAAAACGAGAAGTCACCAAGTGTTAAAGGACCGTGGAAGAGAGTTGAGTTCAAATCTCAATGGGTGTGGGACAAACGAGAGAAAACATTTAGTGAATTACACGCAAAATTAGAGCAGGTTCAAATTCAGTGAGAGCGCACAATCGAGCACTAAGAGTCGATGAGCCGAGTCCTCGAGATCTAGCAGTAGAACACACAAGAGGTTCAGTTAAATTCCAGCTACTTTCAACTCTTTTTGTGAAAAAGACTTTAGAAGATAGATAACAACAGTCGCAGTATTTAAACACTCGCGAAAAATTTTTATTTCAATTTTTGTTTTTTTTTTACATTTTTTTCTTTGATTTTTTAAACAATTAAGACCAACACTAGCGTAGTTTAATAGCTTTCTCAGCAACTTGCTTTTTGATTGGACAATCAACGGGCACACGAACGTAAAGATGTCCATCAAGCAATGACACTCGGCGCGGTTGGCAGTGCAAGTTCCCGCCAAAACTGGGGCTGTCTTTCCTCAGGTCACGTGTATAACACGGATATTGCGCATGTACAAGAACTAACACCACCATATTACATGCTTACGAAAATTGAAAAGAATAAACCGATAACATTATATTGTATAGGAACTTTTATAGTAGCCACACTTAAGTATTGTTTATGTTTTACATTTGTATCAATTTTAAGTTCAATTGAAATAGGTGTGCGCAATTAAAAGTGTGTGCACTACATGTAATCTACATAATATTCATTCTAACTAACTGTCTCTGTACTACTTAGTTGTATGACGTCAAATCCATTCTTTTCAAAGAGCTTCCTTTGTCAGTTTATTAGCTCTTATCAACAATGCATTTTGAAGTAGCCTGCTTCTCTCCCATCATTCATTCTGTTCTGGGTTAGCCCAAGCCTTCTCAATCTCTTCCCACTGTTCATCAGACAAACCTGTGAAGTAAATTTCTAGGAATGATTTTGTGGTAAAAAGGAAAACTTGTCACAGTGGCTACTTTCCGCTCTAACCTGTATTCCCTCACCTAATGCAAAAGTAAAAATCCAAAAAACTGAACTTTACGCTAATGTGCCGGTGTGTATGGCACTGCTTGTCTTCTCACAGGTTATATCCCCATGTCCTCTCCCCCTCCCCAACACTATCCCTCCTCCCGGGGTAACTTCGATTTGCCCAAAGAAAGAATTCGCTTGATCATTTTCAAAGAAACTCGATCGATAGAATGCGATCCAAGAATAACACGATCGTTAGTTTTCTTTGCATTAGTTCCGTTTGATGCAAGAAAGCAAACTCTTTCCAACGTATTAACCAAACTTTAAATCAAAGTTTAAGACACAAACGATTGTTTTGCTCAAGTGTTTTCATTTCTTTTATACTGATCAATAACAAATTTTTCATATCAGCTTTTGTTTTTCCTCCCTTCTTTTTCAGGGAGAAGCGGTAAATTTACTTTTGAGAGGTGCTGATAGTCTAAACAATAGAGAAAACAATACTGCGAAAAATTCATTGTTTCGATGCTCCGCCGTACTTCAAGTTGATGAGCGGTGTCATATTCCCTACGAGAAAAAGCACTCGTTTATCTTAACCAATGAGACTCACCACCTCGCGTTTATTTGAATAATAATAGGCAATATCACAGACCTAAGATATTTTAAGAACTGTAAGTAAATGTTCCGAGAACAATAGGCATTCGGCGCGATGAGCTCGAGATTTCTATCACGTGATAGTTGAGAGGGCGCTACGCGAGTCAACTATCACGCATAGAAATCGAGAGCGAATAATCTAATTTTTTTGGTATAAGTCTACCAGTCGTTCAAAACTTTATCTAAATCCTCTTCATAGACACTTCGAAAATGCCCAGAAGATTTATACTAAAACAATTAGATTATTCCCTCTCGATTTCTATGCGGATATCTGACGAGGGCTGCGCCCTCGTCAAGTATCACGCGATAGAAATCTCGAGCTCATAACCTAATTGTTTAATAGAAACACGAAAGAAAGTTGGGGAGAACGAGAAATGCTGTGGAAACACGAGCCGTTAAGCGAGTGAACGGCTCGTGTGTCGACAGCTTTTTCGAGTTCTCCTAAACTTTCACGGGTGCATGTGCATGTTTTATATTTCTTTAATAGTAATTCAGTTGGACCGAGTGGAGTAGTCAGGGAGTAATTGGGCGAGTAATTACAAAATCGCATCGACACAGAACTTTTTAAGAGAACCTCTTTAGAACGAAAAAGTCATAATTGTAAAAACTGTGGTGAAAATTATGAACTGGGAGTGGCGTAGGTATTTAATCACAAAAAATTGAAATCGGATACCTATAATTGGACACCCATGTGATCGGAAACCAATTACGTGACAGATATCCGCACAAAGAACCAATCACGATCGATAATTTTTTTATCGACATTATAATGCACAAATAGCTAGCGTTTAACTTCTTGCGGCTTCTTACCATCAATAAGCTTAAGAAGTATAGCGTATCCCTGAATCTTTTCTACTGTTTTTAAAGATGACAGATCCACGGTGTAAATTTTGCCGGGAAGGACCTGGCAGTAAATACTCTGAAGAAAATCACGGTCTTCATCTGTAAGCGGCTTGTCATCGGGTAGGGACAACGTCATCTTCTCTGTGGTTAGAGCTTCTTCAAACTATACAGCAGTGAGTGAAAAGTTAGAAATATGGCTGCAAAGGCGGAGGGAGGTAGCCAAAAAAATATGGCGTGATAGGGGGGTCACTCAAAAGATTCGAGTTAATATTGCCAAAGAATTTCCACGAAGATACAAAAATGTTACAACTAATATCGTTTATCCCTTCTATATGAAATATTCGCACTCTGTTCCCACTAATGTTTCCATTTTGACGAATGAACCGTACTACGAATATCAAAAATCCTTCGTACCCACTTTAGATACTTTTTCACTCGCTCTTTACGCTTTTCTCTATCTTCAGACTTCAGCAATATTGCCTCCTTGATGATATCCAGTTTCTTAGAATCCTCGTCTGTCAAGGGAGCTAATAATTAAGGGCATATTTGTCAGTAGAACAAATGACAAATTAGGTCAAATTAATCGCTAAATTTGGCGCGAAAGGTGACATGCCCGAGAAATTCAATCAAACAATTCTGTCTGTTCAGATATATTAGTGACGCGGGAAATGAGGCAAAATCGTTACGCGGTCAAACACAGTGCTGGCTGTTCCATCTCATAATAAAGCAGGTAATTTAACGGCGGCTTTACGGAACAGTTAAGCTGCTATTTCGCGCTGTTGTACGAGCAATAGCACAGAGAGAGTTTATTTAATAGTTATCTCTAACTTGATGTGAAAGTCCGTGTATGTGTCTACCTGCCAAATTATTGTCCTCATCCTCAAACGCCAGGGCAGTTTGGCTGTTCTCTGTATCGTGTTCGTCGCCAGCAGCTCTGTGAACACTCGAGCCTGCAAACTCTCCCGGCGGAAGTTTCAATTTTCCCTGCGCCTTATCGTAATCCACAGGAACAAATTTTAAATAAACTGGGCCGCGTGTGTGTCTCTTTACCGCCTTCGGAGGAACGGTTTTCTTTTTAAAATAACCCTTTGCTTTAACTTTGAGCTGGGGAATAATCGAGACAGGAACATTTACACCTCCATCTACCACCACCTGGAACAAAAAACAGCAAGAAATTAAACATATCGCTATCACCTCCCCCCCACATTACACTACCCCCACCCCTCCACGCGCAACCCCGGTCGAATTAAGAAAATCCAAACTTATAGTAAACAACTGAAACCAAGATATAAACAATAATATTAGCTCAATAAGACTGACAAACATTTACTTCAATCATTCAGGATTTTGCTAGCCCAAACGAGGGCGCTTATCAAGGAGAGCAGCTATTAGGGACGGGGCGGCTTAGTTAGTTTTCTGCTTTGACAGAAACATCTGACTCTGACTGACTGAAGTGAACTCTCGGAGACAACTATCAAAAACTCAAACCTCCATAACAATAGGAGCTCTCATAATCATAACATAACACGATTTGCTTCGATTTATTATAATATAACTATAATATATAATCTGAATATAACATTCAGATGAGAAAGCAGGGTACATAATTCACTCTTCTAATCAGTCTATTCTGCGGCAATTTCCTCAATGCCCTTTCGCACTTAAATGGTGCAAGAAAACTTTCTGGATTGGGCTTTTATTGGAAGGGGACGCTTATTGGAATAGGGGACGCTTGTTTGAAAGGGGCTCTCAATTGACTAGTGGGCGCGTATTGGATGGGGCGCTTATTGAAATAGGGAACACTTGTTGGAAGGGGGCGTTTATTGGACTAGGGGACGCTTATTGAAATTGTGGGCGCTTATTGCAATAGGGGACGCTTATTGGAATGGAGGACGCTTATTGAAATTGTGGGCGCTTATTGGAATATGGGACGCTTATTGGAATGGTGGGCGCTTATTGGAAGGGGACGCTTATTGGAATAGGTAACGCTTATTGGAATAGGGGACGCTTGTTGGAAGGGGACGCTTATTGGAATAGGTGACCCTTGTTGGAAGGAGGCGTTTATTGGAATAGGAGACGCTTGTTGGAATTGTGTGGGCTTATTGGAATTGTGGGCGCTTATTGGAATAGGGGACACTAGTTGGAAGGGGGCGCTCAATTAAATAGAGGGGGTTGTTGGAAGGGGCCGCTTATTGGAATAGTGGGTGCTTATTAGATGGGCCGCTTATTGGGATAGGGGACACTAGTTGGAAGGGGGCGCTCAATTAAATGGTGGGGGTTGTTGGAAGGGGGCGCTTATTGGAATAGTGGGTGCTTATTAGATGGGGCGCTCATTGGAATAGGGGACACTAGTTGGAAGGGGCTCTCAATTGAATAGTGGGCGTTGTTGGAAGGGGGCGCTTATTGTAATAGTGGGTGTTTATTAGATGGTGCGCTTATTGGAATAGGGGGCGTTTGTTGGAAGGGGGCGCTCAATTGAATAGTGGGAGCTTATTGGAATAGGGGACGCTTATTGAAATTGTGGGCGCTTATTGGATGGGGCGCTTATTGAAATAAGGGACACTTGTTGGAAGGGGGCGCTTATTGGAACAGAGGACGCTTGTTGGAAGGGGCGCTTCTTGGAATAGGGGACGCTTATTGAAATTGTGGGCGCTTATTGGATGGGGCGCTTATTGAAATAGGGGACACTTGTTGGAAGGGGGCGCTTATTGGAACAGAGGACGCTTGTTGGAAGGGGCGCTTGTTGGAATAGGGGACGCTTATTGAAATTGTGGGCGCTTATTGAAATAGGGGACACTTGTTGGAAGGGGGCGCTTACTGGAATAGGGGACGCTTGTTGGAAGGGGGCGCTAATTGGTATAGGGCGTGCTTGTTGAAAGGAGGCGCTTATTGTTATAGGGGCCGGGGCGCTTTTTTAGAATGGGGCGCTTGTTGGAAGGGGAGCATTAAATCGAAACATTACATTGTGCAGTTTCGTCATTACCTCACTCTGTCTCTTGCCTTCAAGTTCAAACCGTTCACTATAAATGACGCTATAAATGAGGTACAGTTTCTCATTTTCAACGCGTTCCATCGCCCTGGTGTCGAGCTCGGTTCCTTGTAGTATGCTATCCAGGTCTGGATCGTTAAAGTACTCTTTGTCCAATTTACCGAGTTTCAACTCTCCAAGATCATAATTAATCTTCAGATTTCCCTCCACTATGTCAGCAACCTGAACTCCAAATTCCATGTAACTGCAGATATTAATTACAATATCAATAGAAAATAGAAAGCATGTAGGGAATTATATTGGGTGTGTAAATCCAAGGAAACTTCAAGTGCTGGAATAAAAACACCCAGTATAAATCCCTTCTAAGTATAAGAATGGGACCGCACAAGGCAAAGAAAAATATTTGACCTTGGCGGGACTCGAGCACACGAGCTCGAAATCAGACCATAGTTTACTGCGCCTTCAATAATATGCGGACTCTAAAATTCAAAGCTCAACCGACAAATGCGTTTTTCGCTACCGTCAATCAAATGTTTGGCGGCTCCTTCCAGTTTCCGACTACTACCGAGCGCGCGGTAATCAAATCATTGAGCAAAGTTCAGACAACGAAACAGTGCTCGGTTGTAGTCGGAAGCTGGGAGGAGCCGCCGAACATTTGATTGGCGGTAGCGAAAAACGCATTTGTCGGTTGAGCTTTGAATTTTAAGAGTCCGCATGTTATTGAAAGGCGCAGTAAGTTACACAGTTTCAGAATCATCAACTACAGTACTTATGAAGAAGAATGTTTTCTGCCAAAATAGTTGGAAAAGTGTTCTATTAAAATCTCGGATAACTTCAATCAAACTAAGGGTTGCCCACCAAGCTTTATACTGGTTGAAAAAGTTGTTTAACTGAACCAACAAAAATGCAGTTTTCTTGCCAACAGAACTCGAAATTAGTCGAAGGAAATAAACTATGTGCCAAAGAATAGCCGCAACTTACTTTGAGTTAAAGTCTGTCATTCTTACCCCATTTAAAGTTTTCTAGTCACTAGTCCCGTAACCACTGTGATTGTATGTTAAACAATTTAAGGAAGCTAAATTGCTATAGTTTTTATCACTTTTTGTATCGCTGGAACAAAACTGAGACAGCATTGTTTCAACAAGGGAAACGCCGTGCCTTTACACGGCTGAAATTGCAACCTAAAATTGGTTGATACGTCCTCTTCCAGTCCAAAAAGTCGGCATCTTTTTTTTTATCTGCCAGACGTTTCAAGTGCAAAAACTTCTGGTTCGACATAGAATTACGCTTTCAAAGAAAAAGAAACATGGCAGTGAACTTTTATCCCCAAGAACTTCCATCCTGCATTTTTCCTGCATCCTGCATCTTACATTTTTAATTATTATAATTACGGTCACCCAACTAGTTTAGCTTTTTAGTTATTTTGGGTGTCCCACTACTGTATGTACTGTACTGTTTATTTATATATTTATAACCATAATCTTGTAAATTCTTTTAGTTGTTTACAGTAGTAGAAATAAACTGTTCCTGCCCGAGCTCTAAAGGTCGGCACACACGAGGGGACTGGTCCCCGCAACTAGTCGCGGGGACAAGTCCCAGCGTGTGAACTGGCCATTTTTGCTTCAAAATCTAGTTGCAGGGACCAAAGTTTGGTCCCTGCGACTATTCTCACGAATTCAAACCAGTTTAAATTTTTGGGCCAATTCCCTGCGACTTGTTCCTCAGAACGCTTCGTGTGAACTGTTCGTGGGACAAGTCCCTTCGACCAGTCCCTTCGTGTAAACTCTTCAGGGGACTAGTTGCAGGAACTAGTCGCGCGCGCAGCGAGTAGTCCCCTCGTGTGTGCCGACCTTAAAGCAGAAAGAAGTTATAAACCTTGTGTGCGCTCGCCGGGTTCATACGCTACTGTACCGGAAATTAAATTTTTCAAAGCGAGGACATGAACTGAACATTTACCTTTTAGGTGGCTCATCGTCTTCGTTATAGTCAGTTATTTCCAAATCATTCTGTGTTTGTTTCTTGGCGTTTACGCGCTCAAAAAACTCTTCTTTTTTGTCTTCCTTTACATAGTACTCTAACCCTGCAATGATTTTAAATTCGGATTTTTTGAACGGCTTCTTCCAAATACTCCTCTTTTGCTTAATCACCAACCCGAATGGCTTTACATTTGACGAACTTGTTCCGTGGGGAAGAGGGTAATAGTTATCGCCAAAGTTGTCATCTGCAAATGCTTTAAGCACCTTTCTAATCATCTGATAGAAAGAAAAGAACAACAAAGCAAAAATAATTAGTATGGCTTATATACATGTGAACTCACAATCTCGGGCAAAAGAGCTCGGACACCAAGCAAGCAGTTCTCCCCTCCCCCCACTTACAATGTTGATAATCTGGTGATTTTTTCCCCTTTTTTTGAAAAAAAAGCACCATTTTCCAACATTGATTAGGGGGGAAGGGGGATACGTGATCCAGCTCAAGTGTCCCAACTACTTTTGTCCGGGATTGCAGATTTCACCGTAGATTTCCAGGATTTCCCAGTGGGTTCATTCTAAATACGAGTATGGGGATTAAGCATCTGTGCATATTAGTTCAGTCTAATTTCATTCTGAATGTTTTCTTTTGAAGTTCCCTGACTGGCTCCTTTCCGAAGTCGCTCAACCAATTATAACTTTCAGTTTAAGTCTACTGCAAAGGGCGTGTGCGTCTGTGAGTAGGTTGAGCCTTCTAACGAACAACATAGAGACAAGATTTTGAGCTATTTTTGATTTCACATTTTCTTAGTTTGCGAAAAATCTGGCTTAAAGATTTCACTTCCGAGTTACCCTGTGCCTCTGTTTCAAAATGAGTCCTCGTGCAAAATGAGTTTGATTTGCATGAAAATGAACCCGCAGGGGAAACACATTTTCATATGAATGGTTTTGCACGAAGCCTCGTTTTGACACAGAGGCAAAAGGTAACTCGGTAACAGCCTATTATATTCTGGTTGCATTTTCCGACATAAGCTTTATTACTTCCGGGCGAATTTGCCTCCCCCTCAATTAAAATTGCCTTGCCACCATTACTATGATACAAACTGTTTTCTTCGACCTTGCCTTTAATCTCCTCCGTTCTCCGTCAGATAGTTGAGGTGTTTATTTAGATTACAAACTGCATAGAAGAAAACAATTAAGCTCACATGGATATTAAAACATGACAGTGGAGTTTGAGCTGTTTTATTTAAAGCAGGATACCTTTTAAGCTTGGGCGGTTTTTGCTCCATTTCAGACCATGTTGTGATACTCTTGATAATTCTAGCTTTCAAATTGCGTGTATATGAATGAATAATTTTTAGATGGATAAAAGAGCACTTGTTTGGAGAATATCACGTGGTCTGTAAAGGGAAAAAAAACAGCCTAAGGTAAAGAGGAATATTTTAATTTCGTGCCAAGGTTTATAAATATTGAATCAAATTCCCACACAACTGCCTATGACATTCAATTCCTACAGATTATTATTGAAAAGTCTCTGTGATTATACCTTCTCTGGAAATGAACTACACCGCCAAATGTTTATAAGCTTACAAGTTCCGCTTCAGAAGTACATAAAACTCAGCACATCGTAAATGGAAACAAGGAGACATTTTCTGCAAACTATATCATTAAAACAATCGTAAACTGAACCTAACTAAGGACCATAGTATTTTGAATTCTATTCCACAAGAAGGTTGACTTACCGTTGAAGATGAGCGCGACGTGTCGACCGAAACTCGCAAAATTGATTTCTGCAATTCAAATCTGTGTTCCGCTGAAGGTCACTGAACAGGAATGTCATTAAACGCTTGGCAGACAAAATACTTTGTTAAACCTCCCAACTCAAATACGTTTTCCGATTGGAGGAGAACGTGTCACGTGTCGTGGGTCAAAACTCAATAATTCCCTGGAGCGAACAAAACTCACTAACTCCCTACTCACTAACTCCCTAGGGAAACAACAACTTGAACTCGCAAACAACAACTTGAACTTTCGACTCGCACGTGATCGGGTCGTGCTCCTTAAAACCGCGGCAAATTTGAGAGCCAGTCGGAGTCAAGCAAATGATTTCCTTGTATTTTGTTTTTGTATTTTTTTTTTTTTTTGCGTTGGAAGGTATAACAAAACACTCAATGACTGGTCCCGCGGGAAACAGTGAGTTTTGTTTCCCCTCGACCTCAATGTTTCCCTCGGCTTCGCCTCGGAGAACACTGAGGGTTTCGGGGAAACAAAACTTAATGCTTCCCTTGGGGCCAGTCATTAAGTGCTTATTAGTAAGTGAACCTACAATGCATTGTCTTTCACATTCATGCTTAATAATAGGGTTGGGCTCATGAGAGGTAAATATATAGAGGATATTACACGGTGGCGAGAAGATATGAATTTTATGTTCGCGTGGCAAGAACAATATCTCACGAGTGAGCGAAGCGAACTCGTGAGATATTGTTCTTGCCACGCGAACATAAAATTCATATCTTCGAGCCAACGTGTAATGTTCTTTTTGTTATATGGAGAAACCAATTCAACAAAAGCAAAAGGCGGGAATCGTGACTTCATTGAACGATACGACACTCACAAAGGTGACATACGGAAAATATGCCACTCGGGTCCCGGATGAAGTGGCGTATGGAATCTACGAGTGGTTTAGTTCCCAGTAAAACACTCTTCTCCATATAATAAAATGGTCTATGCAGCATGCCTCGACCTGTTCACAAACCATTTACCTTGTCGCGTTCTTCGAGATCGCAAGCAAACTTTTAAACGAAGTGGCCTGGGGAAATACTTTTCACGGCCGTTTCGCGGTTGCTCACGCGCTGGTGCTCGAAGTAAAAAGCTATTCGCTGAAAAAAATGTCTGTGGACCGAAAAAAATTATAAACAGCATATTTGAAAAGAGTGCTTCCAACCAAGGGCACCTTTTCAGGAAGTACAGGAATGAATGTAACCTAAAAAATGTGTCTTTTTTTTCAAGATCTTAATTTACACATTATTAGTTACTAGCTGTTTTCTTTTCGGCTTTTCGGCAGTTACCCACAACGCAGACTTGATTTATTGCGAGTGTAGGTATATTGTAAGTGGATAAAATGGAACTCGTAAGCTATATTGACTCAAGGACTTGGCGAGTATGACAATAGAATGGAATTTTGGGAATTTTATTTACAATTTCCCTGGATTACTAAAAACATCCGCTGTTGAACATGCGGAATAAATCCTTACTAGAAATGTCAAGCTGACCGCATTGTGGGGCAAGGGATCGCTTAGTATGTGCTATATATTGTAACTAGAGTTCTTAGTTTGGGGTATTATTCTACTTAAAGAAGCACAGTCACTGTTTGCGCATATTGAAAAGTTTAGCCTCAATTTTTTCAAATTTGTCGTTTGTAATCCGTGTTAATCTTCTCCATCCTTAGCCATCCTTGTTCCTTTATGGTTTATCATTATGTCTTTGGTGTTTTTCTATCTTATTAAACTGTTATTTTCAGGTTTCCTACCATTTAAAAGTAATTTTGTATGTAGCCAAAATAACTCAAAATACCGTGACTGAGCTCCTTTAATCAATTCATCAAACTTCCAATATAATAGGGCCTTTTCCGAGTGCCTCGGTTTCAAAACGAGTCCTCTCACAAAACCTTTCATATGAAAATGAGTTTGATTTGCATTGAAAATGAACATGCAGGCAGAACACATTTTCATATGAACGATGTTTCGCACTAAGACTCATTTTGACACAGAGTCAAAAGCAACTCGGTAATGGCCTATTCCTCTTGGCTGATTCATTATTACTCTCGCAATATCCTGGTCCAGTCCTGTGTGTTTCATTCACCCTCTCTTTGACTAGTATTTTAAAAACTGAAACTCTTAGTAACGACGGCTCGCTCAGTAAAATCTTCTGTATTTGCCTCAAAGCACTCATTTCTCTAAGCTCAAGTCCCCGGAGGAGGGGAACCCCGTGTAAAAAGGACGGGGGTGCTCGCCGTACCTTTAAGGGGTTAAAAAAGCGTTTTTAGCATCTCTTAAGGTGTTCAGCCTCAAAAGGTCAACAGTGGTTTTTTGGTCTCCAAATTGATATTTTTGCGTAACTTTAACACAACCTCACCCCATTACAATTACATTCCAAACGTTATCCTGTTATGGTGCTGTAGGTATAAGCCTTGTTATTGCCAGGATGCTCTTAAAGTGTCCATAACGAACATTACCTCAAGTAGTTAAAATTTTTGTCGCACCCACTTTCTTGCATACGGCGGCTGCGCCCGTAGTACGCCCGGCAGTCAAAGCCGAACTGTCCCACCGAAACGACACGATAATAGTCTTTTTCTTCGCAGCTAACGAAAATAAAGACAATGCTAAAGTTGCTTTGGCTTCTTCTAATGGTTAACTCAGGGTTTCATTTGACGAGGAACAGCATATTTTATTCAGATTAACACAACACTCGACGAACTACGAGCGAGTTGCTGGACGCTGGAGACCCATTTTTGGCGCAAAATTAGTAGCTTGGCGACACAAGAATGTTTCATATTTTTTCACTTTTGACAATCTGATAATGTTTTTGGAACTGCAAACTCCTTTCGTGAATATTTAACGCAATCTACAGTGAGAAAAGTTGCCTAATAGCGAAGCGCGCGAAGTCTAAAAATAGAATGCAAATTATTGAAACCTCGCGAGAGTCAGACAACATTAGCGTGCTCTGAGAGAGATAGGAGGAAATGAAGGCTAAATTTTCGTTTTGAAAATTGTTTAAGGAACACTTGCTTACGTGCTTGAAAAAGCGTCAAATTCTCCACCATTCCGTTTTGTTTGTCTGAGTTATGACGTCACTCGCGCGCTTCCTATTTTAATGCCGTCCTGAGGGACTTGTCAGAAATTAACAGGGGGGGGGGGGGAGGGGCTTGGGGGTGGAAAATAGGGGAAGGTCGCAGTCTTTGAGGTGCTTATGAAAAAAATAACAGGAAAAGAGGGACGGTCACAAGGAATTAAACCATCATGATCGTAAAGGGATGCTTTAACATCATGTTTTACAAGATGACAAAATATGCATGAAAATGAAGGCATGTAATTTTTTTGTCTTGTTTCTCCAACACAGAGAGACCACTTGCATGTTCATCACGGGTCTTGATTTAAATTTGCTTTATTACCAGTAAAAGTACTTTTACAACTTTATTTACCATTTTATTTTCATCGCTTTACTAAAAATCCCCACCCCCTCCCCCTTCTAATTTCTGACAAGTCCCTGACGTCAGGACAGTAAAGTTTTTCCCGCCTGCTGAATCCTGATTGATCAATTCAAATTTCAAGCGCGCTAGCCGTATGCAGGGCCTGACAGCTCGTGCAAAGTAATTAAAGATGGGTGTACAAAAAATTATGTAAGTAAAAGACATTATGTAATTATGTGCAAGCTCAGAATTTTGGACAGCAATTAATACCCTGCACGTAATCGGCCTTTTGGGATCAGAAAAAAATGTTATTAGGGTTCTCAAAAACCAGTTTTAGAGTTTTCAAAGACCTGTTTTGTTGATGGTAACAAAACTGTTTTAGGGTCGTCAAAAACCGGTGTTAGAGTACTCGAAAACTGGTTTTGGAGTGGATGAAACGGTTTTAGGGTATTTAAAAACTGGTTTTGGGGCGGGATCGTCAAAATCCGATCTTAGAGTAATTCATTAGAAATTAAACCAAAGGCTGGTGTTAAGGTTGGAAAATCCGGTTTTTGAGACACGTGAACTCGGCTAGAGGGTCGCGAAAAACCGGTTTTGGGGTCGGAAAACCACGTTTTAGAGTCGTCTAAAACCGGCTGTGGGGTTGAAAACGGGATTTAGGGTCGGAAAACTTGTTCTAGCGCCGTCAAAAACCAAAATTTGGTTAAGATAAAAACGGTTTAGGGGTTGGAAAAAAGCGATTTTTGTTTCATAAAAAAGAACTGGTTTTGGGATCGGAAAAACTTATCAATTTATTTATTATGTAAATTTATTTTTAGAATTAACCTCAAGAGTGGTTGAATCATGCAGTGTAAACACTTGTTTCAATATTATTAATAATACTCATCCCTCAAACCAAAAACGAGATTGCAGCGTGTTTCAAAAGTTTCTCCATTAATTAATTTAAAAAAAAATTTAACAAAATATCTAGGTAAATTATGTCAATCCAAAGAGATTACTATTTAAGCAGCAAAAACAGGATTACTTCTGACATGATCGTACTCGGAGCCTGCGATCCAGGATATGCAAACTAACCAAGCAGTTGTTTGTTCCTTACGTAAACTTGTTTGCATAGCCTCGTCCAAAAGCTAACATAACTATCCAATCAAACCCTGCTTAAAATGACACAAAATAATAAGCAATACTTGTTTATTTTGTCCTGAAAACCTGCTCACAGGTTACAGTCACAGCTTACAGTCACGTAAAACCTTGTTTCTAAGTGACTTTGGCTTGCGTCCATTGTACATCTTGAATTTCCATAGGTCTACTCACTCATTAATTCTGTCCTGGCTCAGCCCAAGCCTTCTCAATTTTATCCCAATGCTCATCTGACAAATCTGTCGTGTAAAATTGCAAAAAAAAATCAATTGTCGTAAAGAACAACAACGGCGCTAGCTTGTTCACAAGGAAATGTTTCGTGTAACATGTCTCGCAAATTTGTTTCGTCTTGGCAAGACAAGTAGCGGGACTCTATTTCCTGCTGGCCGCGACCAAACCCTTTGTGAGAATATTTCATAAATGGGCTATTTCCCAGTTACCTTGTGCCTCTGTTTCGAACCGAGTCCATCTGCAAAACCTTTCGTATGAAAATGAGTTTGATTTGCATGAAAATGAACCTGCAGTCGTAACATATTTTCATATGAATGGTTTCGCAGTAAGAATCGTTTTGACACAGAGGTAAAAAGCAACTCGTAAATGGCCTATTAGGGTTGTTGCAAATGGACAATTCCTTGTGCTCGCACGGAAATTTATCCTACCGCTATAATTTATCTTGCACTTTTATTGACAGGCGATCCGCAAGATTCCTATACAGCTCCATGGCAGCCGGAAAATGTTCGTCGACTGGCTTATAGGGCTAAAATGGATATCATCGGGAAAACATCAAGGTAAGAGAGTGAATCCCACATACAGGACTCTCAAGTTATTTTTAGACATGGTTTCCAGTTTTTCCACAGATGTTACTGGCGCGATGCGTGGATGTTTGCGTGGAGGAGTCGATGGAGAAGACGTGGAGACAACAATTAAAACAATGGGGGGCCGCCCGTCCTCGAAACGAAAATTTAAAGTGTGAAACGCACAGTCAAATAAGTGGAGGAAATAGAACCAAAAGTCTCCGCTCAAGTTCCAAAACCCTTAGTTCTGAAACTCATTAACAATTCAACAAGTTAAAACAAAGAAAATCACAACTGTGAAGGAGGTTTGGATGCCCGGTCTTAATTAGCATAGATTTTGACGATTTTACCTCTCCGTTTACTCCTTAGTTTTTGTTTCCATTGAGAAGATATATCAAACACTCGAGACAGTGTTTCATCGAATTTCGTCAAAAATTCTCCGCTGCGCGTCGTATTTTCAACTCTCTTCTCGGTGTTTGGATATCCTGATGAAACACTCTATCGTGTTTGATATATTTCTTACCCCTTTATATACCATTGTTGGCAGAACAAATGGCCCTTTCATATAGATATCATAAAAATGGTATCCTTTTTAAGGTCAACAGTAGCCACCTTGCATCCCTTTTCTATAAAGCCCTTATAATACTTGTAAAAATCAACCGCAGGCATATTTCTGAAACGACCTTTCAAGTACCTCAATAGAGGTTTTTCCATTTTTTTTTATATTACTACTTTCGAAATGTCTACCCTTTTATATGCATCCAGTCTTAAAAATATATCCCTTTCGGGGGCCCCTGTATAGTCCACCATCCCCGGGGGAACGATGCCTTCCAATTCGTACCTAACCACCTCACACATTCTGTGGGAAATGTCCTTGCCGCCTTAACCCCTTGAGAGGATCTTTCACCAAGGAAAATCCCAGGGAACGTTTTAAAATTATACAGAATTATAGGACAAAATGAGGGCAAAATCTTACCAGCAATTTGTTTAAGAACTATTGCATATCCTTGAATCTTTTCCGTGTCGAAGCTTGACAGATCAACAGTGGACCGGTCGAGGACGGGAATGAAAATGCTTTGAAGAAACTTGCGGTCTTCATTAGTGAGAGGTTCAACAAGAGACAGCTTCTTCTTGTCTGTAATCAGTGCTTCTTCAAACTGTTTATACGTGAGAAAGGGATAGATGTCAATGTTTCTACTACAAGTAAAACCCAAAATGAAGAATTAAAAAGAGCCCGAATAACTGCTCGATAGCGTCCGACGCACTAGAGATTCTTTCAGAAACTTGAAAGTTAGAGCCACCTTTTACAGCATAGTAAACAGTGCTACATGAGTGTATTTGACTTCTCTTAGTGTGGTTGTGCGTGCTTTTTTTCATTTTGTTTTGTCTTATTTTGCTTTTGTATATTTGCACGTTTAGCTTTGCCAAACTATTTTGTCTTAAATTATGATCATTTTGTGTGCCGATGACAGTATCTTTATTCTCGTGTTAAGTCTTAGGTATCTTCAAGGTAGCCCATTCCATAAGTCTTATTGGCTTCCCTTGCCAACCTTGCCTTATAGACTGACATTTTGTAACTATATTTAATGGAAAAAAAATATACCAAACAAACAAACCCATCTTGCACAACATAATAACACCACCACAAGAAAGCGTTTTTCAATGGCTTTCATTTGAATGGTCACACATAAGGGTCGCTTGAAAGTTTTCCAGACCCCTCATTCGAAGTTTGTCAAAATACTCCGCTATGCTTCGTACATGATTTTCAACTCTCTTCTCGGTGTTTAGAAATAGGGTCAAACAGGGCATTTCGCGTTTGATATATTACTTCATTATTCTTGGCAAGATGCAACTATCAATTGATAACACATACTCACCCAGCTGAGATACTTTTTCACTCTCTCTTTACGTTTTTCTCTGTTCTCCGCAGACTTCAACACTGATTCCTTGATAGTCTCAAGTTTCTTTATGTCTTCAGCTGTCAAAGATTCTAATATCACGTACAAAAACATTAGTTATTTAATGATAGTGATCTTTATTTTACAGCAACTATGAAGAATCTCACTAGCTTTTCAAAAATACTCTTGTTTTATTTTTCGCATAAAATGGGCACCATTATTCGAGAAGATTTATCGAAGTTTTCTTGGTCTTGACAAGTCTTGCCAGCAAAGCAAATCGAAAGCCGTACAAAAGTCTGTCAATTCAACGCTTTTTAAACGGAAATATCTCATTCAGCATTCGAGTTATTATTTGTCATATTTGTCAGTTACTAACTGACAAAGATGGCGTCAACTCGCTGTAAAAACTTGTTAAAACTGAATTAAGTTTCGGCTGACCTTGCTGAGGCCATCCCCTTTTTTTTTCTCTGTTTAGCGTCGTCCGACCGACCCAGATTTTCGCGTTTTTCAAAAGAAAAAAACAAAGTTACGCAGAAGGCAGTGAAGGCAATCACACATTATTTCAAACAATTGTCACTTTAATCTGAAACATAAGCAATTTTTTGCCTTACAGATTTTTAGTTTTTCCCTGTTCTCGTTTGATTTTAACAACGACGTCGACTTTTTCCTTCCTCCATAGCCGCGATGTTGACTTTGTAACCACACCTTGTTGTTTCCGGGCTCCATGGATATTATGCTGAGGTACCGGGCCTCCTAGCTCCAGACTCCTTTCCAATTTTATTTTTGTTTTTTTCTTTCCTTTTCCGACCGACCGACCCAAAATCAGAAAACGCATTCGACAATAAACGAAAAAAAAGGGGGGATGGCCTGAATGTCCCGGGGGGATTCCCGTATAAAAAGAAAGAGGGTGCTCGTCGAAAATTTTGAAAAGAACCCCTAAGAGGTACCAACATGGGCGTGGCTTGAAATTTTTTCACCCCAAAGGGTACTACAGTCGAACCTGTATTAAGCGCTTAATACAGGGTGACCGCCAAATACAGGTTGACCTCAAATTAGAAACATTCATTTCCCGCGTTTTAATGATTTGCGAAAATAAACTTAACAAGGAAATCATATGTTTTACCTCGTGTGTTACATTATTTGAAACTGTATGAACAAGTGATTGACACCGTGTGACCGTTTAATACAGGTCAAGAAAATAGAAAAAGTCCCATAAAATGGTGAAAGCGACCGCTTAATAAGAGTAAAAATTGCAGTAATTAAGGGGAGTAATTTTCGGGACTTAGAAAACTGACCGCTTAATACAGGTTCGACTGTAATTCTAAAACAACATTCTATCTCCTGTCATGCTTTTTTGAGCTCAATGCCCTCAAGGAGGTGCCAAAACCGCTTTTTTTGACCCCTAAAAGGCACGACGAGTACCCTGGTCCTTTTTACATAGGAGTTCCCTTTCGGGCTGAATGTATGCACCAAGGTATTTGTTTCTGAAGAAGCAGTTGGGCTTCGTCAGCAGGCAAGTGAAATACGAAGCTATTTTATTTATCAACTTGAAGTTTATAAAGGTAAATTACAAGCCGTACTGAGTTAGTGAAGCTTAGAATGCCACTACCTTAGAGCAAACAGCTCACGCTCAAAAAGTCACCTTAACTAACTCGCCACGTCAACTCCAATTAAGTTGATAAATCACTAGGCCCAGGCCACTACGCCCTATTGGATGTATAACGTTTGAAACGTAAGTGTAATTCAACGTGGTTTTGCACAAAACCGACTTGTCGAATGATAAAACTAAAGTGACATAGGTCTACCAGGTTCCACGGCATAAACGCTTAATTAACGAGTAATAATTGGCTATTTTTCTTCCGGGGGGGTGGGTGGGGGAGGTGTGCGACTCCCACGTGAAAAGGTCTGGGATGCTCGTCGCCTCGCTTTGGGGTATAAATCAGGGACTTTGGTCTCACTTAAGGTGTTGATGACCAAACGCCATTCTTTTTTAGTTGTCAAAGTGTCTTTTAGGGTGTACTCGAAGAAATAATAATAACAAACGCTATTATTCCTGCAGTTCCTCATCAGCGTCTGGTAATCAAGCCTATTCTGTTTTAACTGGTATCTTTTAGGGGTCAAATAAAGCTCGACCACGCCCAGGTTGGTTTCTATTAGGGATTTAATTCAAATTTGCGGACGACCGTCCCCGACCATTTCATGTGTGAGTCCCATGGGGGATTTTTTTACCTGCAAAGTAACACTCTTCTTTCGGCGGCGAGCCGGCATCAGGCTCGACGTATTCTCCAGTATACCAGTTATTTTTCCCTGACGTTTCGAACGTGTCTTTTGTATGCGACTGAGCACGAACAGCATGCCCTGGAAACTCTCCTTCAGATAGTTTCAACTTCCCTTGAGTTTTGTCGTAATCCACACGAACAAACTTGAAGAGAATCGGGCCCCGGGTGTACCTCGCTGCTACCTTTGGAGGAATGGTCTTCGTTCTATAGCATAAGCGTGCTTGAGCATTTACAAGGCACTCAACAATCTGCGGGATATCTGCCTCGAAACCAGCGTCCAACTGAAACTTCAAAACAAGAGAAGATAAAGCAATGATGTTCAACTCTAACTTATATCAAAGAGGCAGGAAGGTGGAAAGGCGTACAAAGGCTTAAAGACTAATTTACTGGTGGCGATTTATATCAGCCTGTATTGTCCGACACGATGAATCATGAAGCAAATAGTTGCCACTAATTAGAGTTCGGATACAGCTAATAAATACCTCTTACTAACCGAGTTCGAGGGCCGTACTGTAAGTTAAGCACTAAGTGTTTCCCGCGCGCGGGCCATGAATCAAAGGTGAAAAACGAGGATTCGTAACTTACAGTACGGACCGAGAAAACGAGGTTAGTAAGATATTATATCTCTGCCGTGTGTATGACGGGTTCAGGAATGATTTCTATTCACGCGGAACGGCTTCAAATTTCTGATGCACCTCGAAAGCAAAACGAGTCAATTTAGTGACTCTTAAATCGTTAGCAGGTCTTAATACACAATATCAAAAGAAAGAAAGAAAGTTTTAAACATTTACAGTAACAAAAGTTTTAAAATTTTACTTGCTAAGAAAGTTAAGAGCACTTGGCGATAAATCACGAAACACTTTGACAACAAAAACAGCACAGCAGAATACGGCCCGCTAAACTGACTAATCACAGCGCGCCTATGCTAACTGAGAGATATAACAATCCAGTGTAACAAGTCATATAACAATGTAACAACTCGAGTGTGGCAGTCGATTTTTTTCGACGAAATTCAGTCTAAAAATATATATCCAAGCCAACCCGCTTTTTTCGCCTTAGGGTTAAGAAAGGTAATGGAGGATGCACTTGTTACAGACGTTTGACCGGAAATATGTCACCTGTTCAATATTGAGGGCAAACTAAGAGTGATTGAAATTTGTAAAACTGCAATTTGCGACAATTTTCCAATTTTTATTCAGGTACTGAGAAATTCTACGAGCTGGCCTCTACCTTCCCTTTTGACACCAACACTAGCTAGCTCAAGCGAACAGATTTTAACTTCATTAACAACGAACAAATTCATTCATATTAGAATCGATGTTCGACAAATTAGGTCAACTGCTGAAATATATACCTCGTGTTCCCGTTTGCCCTTAAGGACAAATTTCTCGCTGTTAATCACGGAAAATACTAGGCGCAGTTTCCGGTCTTCAAGGCTTTCCATTTTTTTCACGTCCAAATCCGTCATGTCCAGCAATTCACGGAGATCAGGGTCTTTGATGTATTCCTGATCTAAATTGCCTAGTTCCAGCTCTCCCAGGTCATCTGCAACCTTGATTTTAAAGTTGACACATTTCCCTGCTTCCAAACTAACGTCTACAAAACTAATTACGAGAAAGCAACAAAAGCACTTGTTAAAATGACAAGCAACATTCTAAAGAGCGGGTTATGTCGAGATTAAGCCCCTGGTAAAATTGGCATTAAAACACAAACACAAGCCTGTATACCAAGAAACGTTTTATGTGCTCTGTGGAAATTTAAATTGTTGAAAAACTTATGTATGCTGCTGGAAATCGTCACGACTTACCAATGTTGACAAGAGAGCATGAAGAGCAAGAGTTAATTCTCCTATAGGCCTTTCTTTTAAGGTAATCCCTCTCGGGTTACTTTTAGACGTGGTACCCAGTTCTTCCGCAGATAACGTTACCCCGCGCGTAGCGTGAATGTTTTCGTGGAGTATGATAATACGTGTAAGCCAATTAGGCTACCCACGTGAGCAAAACGTGCGTCACGGGATTGGCTATTTCTCGACCCCCCTGGGATTTCCAAAGCCAGGACTGATCTAAATATAGCTTGGTAGGGACCTGCTTCGGGAATAAGGCTTATATTTAACAATTAGACCCGTGGCCCTTGAGGGGGAAGGGTCTAATTGTTTTAGTATCACCCAACTAGTCGGACAGAAAAGGCAATAATAAAGTTAGCAAATGCAAGTTGAAGAAATATTTATTTGGGAATAAACCGAAAGAAAGCGTCACGCTTGATTGCGCCAATTTCGCTACTCGAGGACTATTGCTAATAGTCCTCTAGTAGCGTAGCCAATTAAAATGCAGGATTTGCATTAGTCCACTAGTTGGGTGATACTAAGGGGGATTATCTCTCTTATCCTTTATCTTCTCTTGACTTAGATGAAAATCAAGCCAGTGTAAAATAAATGAAAAACATGGTTACCGTTTTGCTCCGTCATCTCCCACGTCATCTTCCTCTATTTCTAAGTTTTCTTCTTTTACAATGGCCGAGCTCACGGCTTTAGTGAATTCCTCTTTTTTGTCCTTCAATACATAATCCTCCAACAATGCTAGGACAGTGAATTCGGTTTTTGCAAATGGCCGCTTGAAAACTGATCTCGGTTTCTTCACCAGAAGAGCAAGAGGTTTTATCGATGTCCTTCCGCCGTGGGAGACTGGGTGATAGTCATTTTCGTAAAAGTTCTCCTCCGCAAAAGCTCGAAGTACATCTTCAATGGGCATCTAACAAGAAAATAAAACATTGAAAAGATTCGAGACCCACTGGAATGGTGCCACTAACTTACTTTGCGATTCCTTTGCCACATAAAATATCTACTGGTTGATCTCTAACTAAAACCAGGGGAGGGTTTGAGGGGGTGGAAGCCCCCCTCCCCCCCCCCCCCTCTTTGAGTAACATTTTTTTGCAATTTGGGTAAGTCATCATGAAAGTAATAGAACAAAATTGTTGTATACGAAGTTGTTTCACTTCCACCAACTGACTTGATTGTCACCGTTAGGAAGATAATGCACATTACTAGTTTTGGTTTTCTGGTTGATAAAAGGGAAACTCCGGATTTTGTATAATGCCTTCACAAACGTTTTTCAAGGTTTAGAACCACCCTTTCATGAACTCGTGGATCCGCCCTAGCTGAAAACTGTTCGACTACCGCATCTACAGACCTTAACAGAGAACAGAAGTAACATTTCCTAAAGCAACATTAAAAGATTTGTCACGAACGTACGGAGGTCGCACTTCACTAAAATTCTCCCCATGGGAGATTTGATCGAAGGGTTCCAGTTAGTGATCGACCAGTGGTTGTCTTTAAGAAGGAAACCAGCGTTTTATCAGTAAAAATCTCGGTCGAAAAATCTTAACTGTCTCGAAACTGAAAATAAAACATAGTTTCCCGTTCACTGACTGTAACAGAATATTTTCGATGACGACAATAAGGCAAAGAGACCTTCTGTTTCTTAAGAACTGTAATTTTGTTCTGTGATGAGGGATGGTTTTCAAATCTTACCGGTGATCATGAGCTATTATTAGAGAATCTTGATTTTAGTCTCAGTTTAACTTCCTGTTTTCACCGGAAACAACTCTCGTAGGTGGTAATTTTCCAATTATAGCTAGAACATGTAATTTCAAATTTTATTTTCGAATTTGCAAGCGATCAAACGATGACCGTGAACGAAATAACGATCAGACTTAACGATCAAACTGGACATATTTCAGAGAAAATTACGACATATTCATTTCGTTTACTAGTGCAATTTCATAAAATCGGTTCAAAAATAAATAAATTACAATATTTAGAGAAGAGACCACATCAATTTTAGTAGGTTTTCATGAGGGTTCTCGATCCTGGTGGAACTGGAATTTGGTAATGTTGGTATAAACTCTTGTCGTTAGGCCATCGTAGTTAAGAATATAACACAAACAGTGGTGATAAACATGGTATTCCAACGCAGTTTAATACAGAACTTGACGTTTCGTTTCGCTTCGTTTGGTTTTTGCGGAGGGAGCCGAAAAATCCTCGGAGCAAGGCGAGGACCAACAACAAACTCAACCCGCATATGGCACCAGGCCGGAATCGAACCCGGTCCCGGCCACATTGGTGAGAGGCAAGCGCTCTCACCACTGCGCCATCACTGCTCCCCACAACTGCAGATTACTGTATTATTTTCCCGCTCCTAGACTCAAAGTTCGGAGTTATTCCTGGGGTACATTTACTTTCATGAGAATTTCTTAATACATTCTACAATGTCAAATGTTTGGTCATGTTATATTTGAAATTATCCTCCTCTTACCTTTGGATGAGAGAAATCTATCTTAGCCAAAGCTGGCGAGAATTCCTGCAAGGCAAATTTGAGTCCCTACAAGGCTACGCTTGTCAATTCCTCGTTGTAAAACCTTTTTTAACATCTGACAAGCTCGTTGCCCGATTTTCGTTTTCGTGACGTCAGTGTCCATCCGGGAGGATGATGGGACAGATTTGGGTTCATAGTCTTCATCCATGCTGTTTTCCGCATCGCGTAAATATTAGACAAGGAGATTGATTCGAAATTTGCAGGAAAAGTAAAATCATTTGAGATTTTAATTCTGTTCATTTAAAAGACAAGGCAATAGGTTTGGCGAAATAATAATAATGAAAGAAATTTCACGGAAATATATTTATTTTCCTATTTTTTAAGAAGATTACGACATTTTTTAACTTATAAGACATGTTTCGATGTTACTAACATCATCGTCAGTTACAGAATATTTGAAAACCGTTGGGACTATATAACAACTAGGCGAAGCATGCATAGTTAATTATGATTAAGTGACAAAAATAGATTACATATTTGAGTGAGTACAAAGTGTTTGAAAGAATATAAAGCCTAAAGTATAAGTGTCAGGTTGACGTGATGAACTTGTTGATTTAAATTGGACTTTTCCCAATTTATATGCATAGCTTCCTTAAGTTTAAGTTGAAATTTAGTAGGGGCGGAGTCAAGGATTTCGAAACAATCCTCAGAGCAAGATTGACGACAACGTTCTGAGCTTTGTAAGTGTTTGAAGATGTGCGAGGACTTGTCTGAAGAGAGATGTTCACGGACGTGTGTGGAAAAATGACGACCAGTTTCGCCGATATAGCAAGCATTACAGCAAGCACAAATAAATTTGTAAATCACACGTGACGAAGTTCTCTAGGGACAGAATCCTTCGAATCACTGAGAAAAGATTTCTTATTTTCCGCCAAGTGAGCCGAGTGGCCTTTCTGCTGTAGTTTACAGCCGAATACCGAGGTAACCTGCAATAAGTTCCTAAAATTTTGGTCATTTGGTTGTAGAATGCACCATCCATTGACAAGTCAATGTTGGGATTTTAGGGACTTCGAGAGAGTTAGTTATTATGACTAGCCTAGCTCGTAACTAGTTTTTATACGTTTCAAGCGGTGTGGTGATTTCCCGGGTAGGTAAATTGTCTCTTAAAAAAGTGTGCAAAATCAAAAATTTTGAAAAAGAGAATTTTACTGACTTAGAAAGCTACCCACAAACGTATACTTGGAATCAATGCAAACGATTGAATTGTAAAACCCTCAATAGAAAAATCCCAGGATCAAACTAGGGTCTTATTTTATGCTGATTGAACAGGTTCGAGGCTTTTGTTTTGTTTATTTTTCACGACACATGAGCCAGTAACGAATTAGTAAGTTTCTGGAAAGTTTAAAAGATATTTCAAGAAAAAATAATCCCCACCACGTTTAAAGGATATCTGTGGACGAAATCTAATAAGAAATAAGATTTTTTTCATCATGTGCCAGGTAATTTTGATTTTGCTCGCTCTAATTGGATATTTTCTCTTATAATGTCAACGGTTTAATAATGGCAAATGTCTGATAATATTGTAATTTAAATGAACCTCGATCAACTTACCGTTGGATATGAGAACTTTGTATTCTCCAAAGCTGGCGCGAACTCCTGCAATACAAACTTGAGTTCCACTTAACGGCTACTAGCACTCGTTTGAATTCGTCCCTACCATTAAATTGAAAATGACTTTCTTTGCATCGTCAACTTTTGTTTTCGTTTCTGCTCGCGACTTGCTTCCAGTGCCCTATCGGGAAAGGGGGCGGGTGGGACATGGTGGGATAGACAATTTAATTCACTTCTGTTCGTCTTCTTTATCCTTGCTGGTTTTCATCGATCTATAAAGTCCTGCTTACACTGCCTTACTCAAACATGATATAACAACGAATGAAGATTTGTATCCCCTAATACCGCGTTCAACAGATTTGCCGGTGGTTCACGAAAAACTTTACGGCAAATCCCTCTCCTCCTGGGTACGTTTAGACAATGGTTGTAAAGAGAATTCTGGCAGAGGAGGTCTTAAAACAAAACTTATATATGTTGTCTAATGTTAAATAGTGAGTGAAGTTCTCCAGGGGGGTTCAAACAATTATACGAAAACCCACCTTGTGTAAATTTATTTCGAATAAGCCTCAAGTTAACACCCACTATCCGTATGATGTGAACATTGCAAGACAAACTGTTAGCTCTTCGCTTGAAGTTGCCTTGTGCTTCAAATATTCTCCTGTAGGAATTCATTTAACGAAATATCAAGCCAAATAATTGTCTCAATCCAAGTTAAAGAGAGCACTATATAAAACGCGCAATGTTCTCGCGATACCTTCTCATGAAGTTGTTTGCATAGCCTCGTACAAAGCTAACATAACTATGGAATCAAACCGTACTTAAAATGTCACAAAATAGCAACTAATTCATGCCCCATTTTTTTCTGTAAACCTGTTCACATCATTGTTCAAAGCTTACTGTCAAGTAGACCTTTGTTTCTAAGTGGTTTTGTTTTGAATTCATAGTGCATCTTGAACTTTTGTTTCTTCAGTAATTCATTCTCTCCTGGCTAGGCCCAAGCCTTCTCAATTTCATCCCAATGCTCATCTGACAAATCTGTTGTGTAAAATAACAAAAACTTAATCGTCTTGAAAGGACAACAACAGCGCTAGCTCACAAGGGAATGTTTCGTGTAACATCATATCGCCAAGTTGTTTCATCGCTGCCAAACAAGCAGTTTGAACTTCGATTATGCTTGCTGCAATCAAACTCGTTGCTAGAAGTGTTCCATTTACACAAGTAGTGGTGCAACTGGACAATTCCTCGTGACCGCAAAAGGAATTTTCCCCTGTACCCTTTTCTATATTTCTGCTTTTGAATCTTTACCCTTTTATATACCTCCGGTCTGAAAAAGCTGCCTCTTTTGGGCGTTCATGTATAGTCCATTGTTCATTAATCCCCCCCCCCCCTCCCCGCCTTCGTATCTCCCCACTTCCCACATCATTTCTGTGTGGGTAATATCCAAGTTGCCATATCCCCTTGAAAAGATCTTTCAGTGGCGGATCTAGGGGAGGAGCCCGGAGGCCCCAGCCCTCCCCCCTTATTTTGGGTAAAAAAAGAAGAAATCACAGAAGGAAGAAACGCCGGCGCAGCGGGGCAAGCAAAACAAAACCGCCCCCCCCCCCCCTCACCTTTTAGCCCAAGGTCTGGATCCGCCACTGGCTTTCACAAAGGAAAATCCCAGGGAACGTTTTATAATTATACATAATTATAGGACAAAATGAAGGCAAAATCTCACCATCAATTTGTTTAAGAACTATTGCATATCCTTGAATCTTTTCCGTGTCAAATTTGGACAGATTAATAGTGGATTGGTCGAGGACAGGACTGAAAATGCTTTGAAGAAACTTGCGGTCTTCATTAGTAAGAGGTTCAACAAGAGACAGTTTCTTCTTGTCTGTAATCAGTGCTTCTTCAAACTGTTTAGACGTGAGAAAGGAATCGATGTCAATGTTTGCACTACCAGTAACACACAAGGATTGTAAATGTTAAAGACGTCCCAGCATCCATTTTGAAAAGTTTAGAGGAAAAAAGCCAGACTTCCGAAAATACTCGCGGCTCAGTAGATTTTAAAGGAATGGTCACGCGTTAGGGATTCTTCCATAGACTTGAGCGATAGAATCACCTTTTGCAGCACTATAAACAGTGCCACATGAAAGAGCTACTCACTAGCTTTTATTTGAATGGCGGACACATACAAGGGTTTATTCAATAGCTTTCAACTGAATGTGGTCACACATAAGGGTATCATAAGAAAACTTGAAAGCTTTCCAAACACCTCGAGCCTCGTCAAAAATACTCTCTTCTCGGTGTCTGAAAATATGGTGAAACACGGTCTTTCGCGTTTGATGTGTTACTTCATTATTCCACGTAGTGCGCAAGTCCTAATTGATAATACATACTCACCCAGCTGAGATACTTTTTCACTCTCTCTTTGCGTTTTTTCCTGCTCTCCGCAGACTTCAACACTGAACCCTTGATAATCTCAAGTTTCTTTATATCATCATCTGTTAAAGATTCTAATATATTGTAAATAAACATGAGTTATTTAATAATGATGATTTTTTTAAACAACTGTGAAGAATCTCCCTAGCTTTCTAGTAACTTTTTTTGTTCCAACAAAGTTGATATGATGGAAAGGTTAGTTTACTATTGTCATTGCAATATCATAATGTACCGTACGCCCTCAAACAGTAGCTGTGTAACAAAATGGGTACTACCATTCGAGAATGAGATAATTTATCGAAGGGGGAGGGGGGAGGAACTTGGGGGCGAGTACTAGAGATGTTGCTCTCTAGAGGTCGTGTCCTGTTATTCCATTTACACACACACAAAAAAATAACCAAAACCTTCTTCAGAGCAAAGGACTGACGATCGAATAGCTGTTATTGTAGTTGAGTCTGCGGTCAAATATTCTTTTGTCTAAAAAGGCATGGAAACGAGGCGAAAGGGTGAGTACAAAGCAGCATTGACCCTTTCGCTTCGTTTGTATGTCAAACCGCTGATAATCTTTGGTAAGTATTTATTAGTTTAGCAGTACAAACCTCATTTTTTGAGTTGATAATTCAAAAGAATTTTTACTCCCAAACGAGGTCAGAGAGGCTAATTTGAATGCATACAAAAGGATTTTAAATTGTCAGCCATTTGTGAAAAGGGTCTATAGCTGGAAACGTGGATGTAATTCAACGTATTTTTGCATTGAAACAACCTGACGAGTGATAAATTAAATTGACATAAATCTACCATCTCCAATGCGCTTTTTAAAAGTTCTATGGGATAAAAGTTATCATAAACGATAAATAACTGGCCATTCTCCTTGCCTGCCAAGTAACTCTCTTCTTTCCCTGAGCCGACCACAGATTCAGCGTACTCTTCAGTGTTTTCTTTCTCTTCTCCTGTATCTCTGTCGCCTGACTTAACTTCATGCCCTGCAAACGCTCCTTTGGAAAGTTTTAACCGCCCTTGAACTTTATCGTAATCCACACGAACAAACTTGAAGAAAATTGGGCCCCGAGAGTGTCTCACTGCCACTTTTGAAGGAATGATCTTCTTACTATAGTGGGCTCCAACCTGAACTTGTTTTGCCAGCCAGTCAAGAACCTCAGGGACAGGAGCCTCGATGCCAGCATCCGCTTGAACCTTAAAAACAAGGAAGACAAGATGCAATAATCTTGACATTTATCGTATACCAAAGAGGCAGATACGCCAGGAGAAATTTTAAAAAAGCAGCTCTATATATTTCTTCGGTATGGCCTACTGTCTACACGAATCATGAGAAATTGTCCACCGAAAATGGAACTTTTCGAAAACGTTCTTCAAACCGGAGTAACTGAAAACGCTGACTTTGCGTTTTAGGCCACACTGGAGAAGTTTGAAAACGCAGCTTTATTTCTACGGTTAGGCTATTTCTACCGTCCACACTAATCCGTCACCAAAACTGAGCTTTTCGAAAACGCTTTCCAAACCGGAGGAATTTGAAAACGCCCGTTTTTCGATTTAGTGTGGACGTAAACATTTTGAAAACGGCATATTTATTAAAAACATGTTGCATAATATCAGTATGTAATAATGTATAATTTTGTTGATTCAGACCCAGGCTTCAGATGTTACTCATCGCTTTATTGCTACAACTCTGTGTCGTACGGCCAAGAATGACTACGCTCATCAGGCAATTGCAACATTATCGATTCGCTAATGTTTTGCCTGCAGGTTAACCAGGAAGCTATCAAGAAGATTAGAGTGCACGTGAGTCCACTATAAGTTCAAGAGAACAGATCTAACCTCCCTGACGATGAACAAATTCATTCATCAAAGCACTGATATTCACAGTTCACTACTGACATAAATACCTCGTGTTCCCGTTTGCCCTTCAGTACAAATTTCTCGCTGTAAATCACGGAATATATAAGGCGCAGTTTCTGGTCTTCAAGGCTTTCCATTCTCTTCACATCCAAAGCTGCCTTGTCTAGCAGTTCACGAAGATCGGGGTCTTTGATGTACTCCTGATCTAGTTTGCCTAGTTCCAGCGCTCCCAGGACATCTGCAATCTTCACCTTAACTTTCACACATTTCCCTACGTCCAACTGAACGTCTACAGAGCTACAAAAGCAAAAACAAAACCAAATTGGCGTGGCGTGGCGCGGCGTGGCGTGGCGCGGCGTGGCGTGGCGCGGCGTGGCGTGGCGTGGCGTGGCGTGGCGTGGCGTGGCGTGGCGTGGCGTGGTCTGGCGTGGCGTGGCGTGGCGTGGCGTGGCGTGGCGTGGCGTGGCGTGGCGTGGCGTGGCGTGGCGTGGCGTGGCCTGGCGTGGCGTGGCCTGGCGTGGTCTGGCGTGGCGTGGCCTGGCGTGGCGTGGCCTGGCGTGGCGTGGCCTGGCGAGGCGTGGCCTGGCGTGGCCTGGCGTGGCCTGGCGTGGCCTGGCGTGGCCTGGCGTGGCCTGGCGTGAAACAATATTTACGCGGTAAAAGCTAAAACTCAACACAACAAGCTCAAATTTTGTACAACTGAAAAATCTTTCCAAACTCAAAATAACTGACAAGAATGAAAACTTCTACGTCCTTACTCACACCTTTTCTTGAAAGGCCTCGGTGCATTGCGCATCACCCATTTGCATTTGAGAAAGGGGGACCGCTGATGTCAATCATACATACTTATTTGATCCCAAGATGAATGTGTGTGAAATTCTCGAAGAAAAGGTTTGTGCTGGGCGAACAAAAACGACAATGCCTTGGGAATAAGCTTAACTTCTCTTGATTTGGACCAGATATTGTTGGCAGTAAATAAATAAACACCATGGTTACCTTTTCGCTCCGTCATCTTCCGCGTCATCTTCCGCTATTTTTAAGTTGTCTTCTTTTAAAAGGGTTGAACTCACGATCTCAGTGAATTCCTCTCTTTTGTCCTTCACGACGTAATCGTCTAATGATGCAATGACAATGAATTCCGATTTGGCAAATGGTCGCTTGAACACTGATCTGCGTTTCTTAATCACAAGAGCAAGAGGTTTTATCGATTTCGTTTGGCCGTGGGAGATTGGGTAATAGTTACTTCCGTCAAAGTTCTGCTCCGCAAAAGCTCGAAGCACTTCCTCAATGGGCATCTAACAAGAAAATAAGAACATTAGAAAGATTCGTGACCCACTGGAATGGTATCACTAACCATCCTTTACCACAAAAAATATCCACTGACTAAAACTGTTGGACTGCAAATTGATTGGGCTCGATCTATAAGCGGCTTACATGACTGGGAAACCGGCCACGAAAACACATCCGATCTAAAATGTCTCAGAAATGGACCTTGTTACCGATGTCACAGTTTTTGGAATTTGCCATTCAAACAAATAATAAGCTCACCGCTCGATTTTTCATGCCAAGTTTAGTAATTATGCGAAGTTTCATAAGAATCTGTTGCAAACTAATGAAAATATGGGACCCAAAGTTGCTAATTTTTACGAAGAAATGCTTTGTAAAAGTTGGCAAGTTTGCGTGGAAAATTTTGATGAGTTTGCAACAAATGTTTATGAAACTTCATGCAGTTACTCAATTCAACAAGGTAAATTTATCTATTGAGGTGTTTTTTTGTTTATATGAAAAGCACGAAAAAATGTTGATATTGTGTGACACCTCCTAGTGCGTAGCGTGACTGCAAACCAACTGGGAGCCTACAAACCGAACGCTTGAAATAGTTTAAGACCGTCTATATCTTAAGATTTAAACTATAATTTTCTTCTCTTATGTGGGATGGTTTTCAAATCATTGCTTATGATCATGGGCCATCCCTGGAGAATGTTGATTTTATTAACAGTTTAACTTCCTGTTTTCACTCGGCAGGGGAAAATTTCTCTGATTTTCATGATCAATTTCAATAAGCAATGTTCAATCTGAATTCAATCGTCAAATTGCCTCGAATCTTCACGCGATCGAACTTCAGCAAAATCAGCAAAATAAAAACCGCACTTGGCTATCAAGTTATGTCCGTTTGATTACAATTACTGGGATCGAAAATTGTAAATCAGGAAACAGATCCATCCAGCAAACCCTATTGGTTTATGGTTGAGTTTATGTATTTGAGTTCCTTCAAATCAGTTCAAAATGTATATCATGCATTATACATGTATACTGAAATACTGTACGAATTTCCTGATGCCTTTTTAAGTTCCCGATGAAAATTCTAGGCTCAAATTCCGGCTACCATCTTGAAGTAATATAAAAAATACTGAGATTATCTCGATGCATTTTAGAAGTTGCAATATTTTGGCAAGGATATGTGATCCATAGTAATCGATCAACTTACCGTTGGATTTGACAGTTACGTATTCTCCACAGCTGACCAGTTCTCCCACAATTCCAACTTGTGTTCGGCGAAATGACAACTCCAGCAAAATCGTCGCTGTTACTTAAGAGCAGCTTCGCCTAAATATCAACTAGACTTGGAAATAGCGAAAAAATCGAATTTCTTCAAACTCGCCCAGAATGAAGCCCTACAGGCACTAGTTACAAAAATATCGTTTTAAGTTCGATAAATCAAAAATTGTTTTTTTCCGCAATTTTTTCGTTTCGATGCCCCAAATCGGCCAAAATCCATCGAAAATGAGCGGCATATTCAGAGGCTCGTAAACTCAAAAGCAAAAATCTTCATTACAAACTGATTGCACGTCGTATTTGTACTTCCTTTTTTGTCTATTTAGAGCTAAATAGATCGTGATTTGATTAGAACTTAAATATTTGACGAATTTTTTAAGTTAACGACCCAAGACAGCTTTACAAGAGGTCTACATTTAGCCTATTTTCAAATGCTAAAAAGGCGTTCTGGTACACGGCTTTTCCCGAAATGACTAGTTTGGTCTGAAAGAGCATTGTTTCTTCTTCAAATTACTGAAATAAAATTTTTGGGTAAATAAAATCGTGAGCGCTGAGATAGCGAACCAAATGCAGCACTTCGTCCTGAAAACGTGACCTTTGACCCAAGCGTAACGAAACCAATTACTGCAAGAAAACCCGAAAGAAAAGCAAACGTTCCGTTATTTTGAAACAATTTCTAGTGATATCTCTCCGAAACCATGATTGCAAGAAACTATTTCCAGATATGAAATCTTGCAGGGTCAAAGACGGAGCTAAAGGGCGCATTTTGACACAATAACTTTGTTTGCCGAGAATTGAATTGCAGTCAATTCCAGTGAAATTTGCAAACTTGACGTATGTTAGCCGATACTTACCTGAATATTTATATTAATAGAAGAGTCGTCTTCTTGGATTAACCTTCAAAAGAGGCTGGACCCAGATTTGGAAACCTCTAAAAGAAGAAATGTTTAATATTCCGTGACCTACCCGATGCTATAGATTCCATGCACATGCCAACCGCATGTTTGTCGTAAAACCAACTGAACTCCACTGACAGTTTGCATGGGCAACCCCAAAAATAAACAATCCCCAAAAATGTAAAGTGAAATTGGCTGTCTTCATGAACAGTTAGAAGCTAGAGTCAAGTTCTAATGCCTTTAAAAAGTGCTTGATTTTATTTGTTTGCGTCGACTTTGTTCACTACTCTCACGTTTGAAAGCCGCGAATCGGTCACGCCAAAACAGTGGAGACCGTGCAGACTGCAGACACTTGTTTGGGCTTTTCATTGTGACTCCTTCTTTTGGGTCTAGTTACAAAATAGTGTTAAATATATCTGAAAGTTTTTCATTTATCCACAGGCTGCACAAGCGCAGTATTTGACTTTTGATTCAATAGACAAACGCGTACAAGACTTTGTATGGGAAACTTACTCAGTCTGCACGGTCTGCAGTGTTTTGGCGTGACCGATACTACGCAGTATTCGAACGTGACAGTAACGACTGAGTGAACAAAGTAGAATCAAGCTTTTTTAAAAGGTAATGGAACTTGACTCTAGCTTCTAACTGTTCATGAAGACAGCCAATTTCACTTTACATTTTTGGGGATTGTTTATTTTGGGGTTGCCCATGGAAACTGTCAGTGGAGTTCAGTTGGTTTTACGACAAACATGCGGTTGGCATGTGCATGGAATCTACAGCATCGGGTAGGTCACGGCATATTAAACATTTCTTCTTTTAGAGGTTTCCAAATCTGGGTCCAGCCTCTTTTGAAGGTTAATCCAAGAAGACGACTCTTCTATTAATATAAATATTCAGGTAAGTATCGGCTAACATACGTCAAGTTTGCAAATTTCACTGGAATTGACTGCAATTCAATTCTCGGCAAACAAAGTTATTGTGTCAAAATGCGCCCTTTAGCTCCGTCTTTGACCCTGCAAGATTTCATATCTGGAAATAGTTTCTTGCAATCATGGTTTCGGAGAGATATCACTAGAAATTGTTTCAAAATAACGGAACGTTTGCTTTTCTTTCGGGTTTTCTTGCAGTAATTGGTTTCGTTACGCTTGGGTCAAAGGTCACGTTTTCAGGACGAAGTGCTGCATTTGGTTCGCTATCTCAGCGCTCACGATTTTATTTACCCAAAAATTTTATTTCAGTAATTTGAAGAAGAAACAATGCTCTTTCAGACCAAACTAGTCATTTCGGGAAAAGCCGTGTACCAGAACGCCTTTTTAGCATTTGAAAATAGGCTAAATGTAGACCTCTTGTAAAGCTGTCTTGGGTCGTTAACTTAAAAAATTCGTCAAATATTTAAGTTCTAATCAAATCACGATCTATTTAGCTCTAAATAGACAAAAAAGGAAGTACAAATACGACGTGCAATCAGTTTGTAATGAAGATTTTTGCTTTTGAGTTTACGAGCCTCTGAATATGCCGCTCATTTTCGATGGATTTTGGCCGATTTGGGGCATCGAAACGAAAAAATTGCGGAAAAAAACAATTTTTGATTTATCGAACTTAAAACGATATTTTTGTAACTAGTGCCCGTAGGGCTTCATTCTGGGCGAGTTTGAAGAAATTCGATTTTTTCGCTATTTCCAAGTCTAGTTGATATTTAGGCGAAGCTGCTCTTAATATTTATCTAACAACTTCGGATCCGTGACTTAATTTCGTGACAAATCTTCGTGACTCGTCTCCAGTGCCCACTCGGGATAGCTTAAAAAGTTTAAGGGCCCATTAACCGATTTATGCGCGCGCTCGCGCGCGTTGCTAAGGAGGTGAAATTTCACTTCCGGTTACTTACGTCAGCCTGAGCGCAGAAAATAAAAACAACTCAATAACTTCCAAATTCGCTTACAATTTAGATGTTTTTCTTTGTGTTTCACAAAATGCAAAGTAAAAAAAGTACAAGCAGAGACAAAATAAGAAAAAGACAGAAAAACAAGAGCAATAGAAAGAGAAAACCTAACTCCTTGTAGCTTTGTTTGATCTTACCGAAGTGCGCTGGCAGGGTAAATTGCGCACGCACTGATAGGGTAACTTCCAATATATATCGGGCGCACTTCCGGTTTCTTTAAATGCTAAAGGAAACGCGGTTTTTCATTAAATCCAGCCTTTTTCGACGGATTTCGATCAAAGCCAACGTTAGAAAGTTAGCTATGCATTCCTTTTTCAAAATCATGCTTTTTTCAGAAACTTACGAATTTTTTAATATTTCGAAATTCTCTCAAAATCTGACCTTTTAGAAATGAAACAAAATCTATGCGTGGCGTAATAAGGATTTAAATTAAAATATTAAATCAATTTGCCTGGGAGCCTTTGCGTTTTTGCAGTATTAGTCACATGACCATGGGCGTGGCCCGATGACGTCATCACTAGTGTTACTAATCATGAAAAAGTTGAAACACATGAAATAACTCTGAAGTAACTAAAAATGATGAGGTTATATGAGAATAAATTTTCCTTAGCAACGGCTCAAAAAGATCGGTTAATGGGCCCTTAAAAAGTATATTTTGTTTGTCGGACAGTGCATCTGGAAATTTCTTTTCTTTTACATTTCCGAAAAAATGGTTTGGTCGCAAAACGAGACATTTTATGGGGATTCACAGAAATTAAACGGGAAACAAGTGTTTTTTTTTTTTTTTTTCCTCAACTGAGTGTGTGATCATGATTGCTCTCAAACCTAATCATTCAACGGAGTATTTCAGATTAAGTTTGCTCAAAAGAAATGACGCGAAAAGGAGACCATAACAGAGGATTCAAATTTTCAGAGAAAATTAGCTTTTTCGCATACAAAATGATGCATTCCTATATACTTGAATTCTCTTAGAAACTAGAGAGAGGTTGACTGTAATGATTCTTCTGGTAAAGTTGTTTAAAGTTTACCGAATGAACAATTGTCAAAACAATAGAAGCCATGAATTATATAGTGTTTGTGGAAATTATTTTGAATTGAAACAGTAGCACGCAGTTTCGGCAAATTAATTGTGGTGTTTCTATCTAATCATCATGGACACCTGAAGGAAAAAGGAAGAGAGGAAGGCCTAAGACCACCTGGCGAAGAACAGTTGAGAGAGAGAGGAACAGCGCAGGATGGCGTACATGGGATGAGGCAAGAGCTGCTGCAGCCAACAGAGAAAATTGGAGGCATTCTGTGGAGGCCTTATGTGCCACGAGGCACAAAGAAGCTAAGTGAAGTGAAGTGAAGTTTCTATCTAAAAGAGGACATAAACTGCCGGCATCCTGAAAACTAAGTAAGCAATGACATTTAGTAGATCTATGTTTTTACTATTTTGTCTAAAGGATGTGTGTGAACTGTCCTGTTTCGTCAATAGCTATAGATTAACCTAGTTTAGTTTAGGTCTATTCTTGGTGTGGCTGGACCACATTGTCCGCTAGCAATGTTCTTCTCCTAGGAACTTCACTATCATCGATTGCTGAATTGCTTTAAAAAGGCTTATTAACAATTATTTTCAGAGGTGATCTGGAAATGTAAAATAACCTCGTTCCCAGGGTCTTTTCCCTGGCTTGGGGGTGGGGCGGGAAAAGGGAGCCTTTTCCCGCCCCACCCCCAAGCCAGGGAAAAGACCCTGGGAACGAGATTGAATGTAAAACAATTTGAACTGAACACAAGCAGCTTCGGTAATTCACATCCGTTCCATATATGTTTCACTAATTTCAGAAATATGCATGTTTGTCCACCCATTTCAAAAATGGTCTTCGATTTACCAGAAAATTACTGTTACACTTACCAAAAATCGCATTCAATCGACCTTGCAACGAAAATATGAAAATCCCTGCCTAGACCTGCCATCAAATGTGAAAAATACTTTCGGCTAATGGCTCCAACTGATATTTTCGAAAAAGTAAGGTGGCTCTGAAACCTACCTACAGAATTTTTTTAAACTTTGCCAAAAGTTGCGTTTTATCATGTTTATCAAAACTTGACAATATAAAAAAATTTCACCCTGCCGTTTTTGAATTATAATAATAAGTCCCTAAAGCTGTAATTAACGGTGTTTTTAGGAGGTCATACTGTTGCTATGGTAACCTATTGCGTATCGTCACAGGATGACCCTGAAGTTTGAGTCGAAGTGCAAGCTCAGTCAATCAAAGCTAAAAACCCTGACGTTAAATTCGACTGAGATGCTCGATGCGTGAGCGACTGGCCCGTTTACAAGGTGACGACATGCCATAGCTCGTGGTTGATTTGCCATCGGCTAAGGAACCGAAACACCTCTCGGAACACAGGAAGAGCCACCACAGAACCCTGCTAATCATGAGGCTAGTTCAGGTCCCAAGCTTCGCTGAAGAGTTGAGACATCAAGGCCTACAGGGTACCACATTTTAAAGAGTTCCAGCAGTGCTGGTCAGAGGGAGTTCTGTGTGTCGGAGGCCGGCTGGAGGAAACAGTTGTATTGTCCTACGACGAAACACACCCGGTCAAACTCCCAAGAAGCACCACATTAGTCAGCTGATTGTTCGCCCCTGTCACGAACGTCTGGCCCATGATCCTGGCGCAGACGAGACGGTTCAGCGAAACGCTGGAGATGCCTTTTCACCTGTTTAACACTGAACGCGAGTCGTTTTTCTGGAGCTAGTGCCGCCACTGGAAACTAGCTTTGTGATAGTTTGTCAGCCGGAGAGGACCTTTCAAGGATCGCGGAGATCAGATCGGATAGAGGGACTAAAGATAGACTGCATGAGTAAAGTGGACTTTTTCACCCTCCTACAGCGGCGCAGATGCCTGGAGTCCGGAAAACACTAGTGCAAAATGCAAAGAAGCATCTGAATGCTATTGTAGGAGCCTGGGGGGGGGGGGGGGGGGGGGTACTCCCTTTTATGGGCTATATAGGTAAGTGCGGCCCCAAAGGATATGGTTTTTTAGCCGTTCTGGTCAGAAATAGGATATGGTTTTTGCATTCTAGCCTTAATAAGGTTATGTTTTTAAGAAGAAGCCACTTTTTCATTATTATCGAAAAGAAAATCAACAAAAGCCCTTCACAAATTATGTTTACGGTAATTTAACATTGGTCTGAACTAGGGAACTAATTGTAACGCAGGTCTGAAACAGGGTTTTGATTTAACGGCCAGGTCATAAATAAGGTTTCGAATTTTTGGTCAGGTCATAAATAGGGTAGAGAATATCGCAGCTTTTGGTCATAAGTAGGGTAAAGGTTTTGGTAAGCGGGCCGCACACCCCTACCAAATTTTTCTGGGAGTACCTCCCCCCCTCCCCCCCCCCCCGGGCGTAGGAGATAGACTGCTCAGTGAGTTCGCATTGCGAACATTGCTCACCAAAGTGGAATTCATTATGAACAACCGACTGATTGTAGCAGCATCGGATGACCCTGCCGATTTGGAAGCATTGATCCCCAATCACTTCTTGCTGCAAAGATAGGCGACTGGATTGCCTCCGCAGGTGTTTTCGTCAAGGAGGAACATTTGGGAAGGAAAGTGGAGAACGATCCATTACCTTACCGAAGTCTTGTCGAAAAAGGTGGATCAATGAAAATTTACCGACTTTGACTGAAAGAGAGAAATAGCTAAAAGATATAAAAATGATAAAGTTGGCGATCTGGTGCTTATTTTGGAAGAGAATGTTTCCCGTACAAGTGGAATTTGAGCCGTGTAACTGGGGTCTTTGTCGGACGAGACTCATAGAGTGCGATCAACCAAGGTGAAGACTTCCAGCACGGAATGACACCACCCTGTTGTTAAACTGTGCCTATCGGGTGGCTAAGACAGACACTTACTATGATTAACAAACGTTTGAACTTTGACGTTTGCGGGGCCGCTGTCGTGTCTCTTGTGTCCGTGCTGACGGAAAATTTTAAGAACGCTTGTTAGCACGTGAATTCGAACAATTGAGAAAGTTCGAGTGAACATCACTCGAATAGAATGCCAACGAATGTAACAAGTTTCGCGTGCACGTGACATTCTTTTGAACAAATATTTTTTACTTTAATGTTTCAGTTCAGTATGTTAGTTCGCGAAGTTCGCGGAGAGTTCTTAATTTCAGAGAATTTTGAAGCGAAAGGTTGATGTGGTACGTAGAACAGTCCAAGTAGAACATAAGAAAATAGAGAAGTCTTCTAGATTACAAATGATGCACAGTAATTCGTCTAGTGTGATCGTCTGGGTTAGGGAAATTCTGAAATGAACTGCTATCGGTGACCGATGTGCGGAAGCCATCTTTAAGAGTCAAGAGCGACTTGACTCCGAAGATGGCTCCGTCCAGGACAGTCACTTGGGAGAAACGTCAGTCAGCAATAACAGTTAACAACTTCCTTGTTAGAAATATTTAGAGCGTGACAATCATTGTTAGTGCGTGATGCGTGACAATTGTTTAGCGTTACATTTGATAATGATCTTAGCAATGGCGCAGAAAGTGTTTCCTTAACAAACTTATCAAAAGTTTAAGGAACTTTCTTTTGCCTTTGTTATCAGAGTGAATGAGACATAATCGAGACATAGGGAGGGATTTAGCTGAGAACATCAAAATATATCACGAGATCAAGTGTGACTAGTGTCGATATCGGCGTCTCCAATATATTTTAGCTTTTCAATTTATTGCCGTTACACCGCCTAAAAACGTTGACATGAGTACTGCTTAAGTTTATTGCATAGTTGGACATGGCAAGACTTTTATTAATTGATTATAACCGAAATGGCATAAGGTGTGGACAAAAAGAAAGTTTCAAATGATGTAGTACCAAGGAATCAGTGACGGATCTAAGGGAGGCACCCCCCCACCCCCCCCCCCTTCCCCCCACTCCTTAGCTCAAGGTCTGGATCCGCCATTGGGACTGAATTATACCCGCCACTTATCAGACTCTAAATAGTTCCAACCAAGGAGCTTCTGATTCCACTGAACGTTAGCAATTAAGAAATGCGCAACAATAACCAGTGGAGATTTTCGTAAACAATATTTTAAGACAATTACTACCCATGAAATGATACTTTAGGGACACTAGTTTAAGCAAAAACTTCTTCAGGCTTGGTTTTAAATCACCAAAATCAGTCTGACAATGGAAGTTGGATCTTTGAATTGATTTGGTGATCTCAACCGAAACGTATTGGCGATTTAACGAGGCCTACAATAGCATTTTCAATGAAATTTAGTCAGGCAAAATTCGCTAAATTAAGTTGTCTGTAATAATATTTATCTTGAGATACATTTAATAAATACCATGTACTACCAGTCACTGATTTCTTTCATACACAATCAATCAATCTGCCATTGACACACCCACCTATCTGGAAATTGCGCTTTGTTTAACTAAGGTACATCAAAGTTTCCATTCATACTTTTTTACACAGACTAGGGGTAAACGTCCAAAATCAACCAGAGGCAACTGATTCTGAAGTAGAAGCCTCAGTCCTTTGATCCAGAATAATCTAACCTTTCAGTTAAACTGTGACTGTTTTTTTTCCTCTTCTAAAGAGTCGAGAAAAAAAGCGAAACTCAAAAGTGGAGCGAGCGCGGATATTCGAGGCGCGACGCGAGCGACGCGGATAAACCCCCACGCGTGGTCTCTTGCGCGAGTTTCGCTTGTCGTTTGACAACCCATAGGTCAAAGCATGCAGGAATAGCGTATGTTGCTTGTCATTCTGTCTGCGCGTCATTCGCTATGACAGCTAAGAATTCCTCTTCTCGGGCTGACTGGGTTGTCAAGTCGTCGCTTAGCCGCCATATTTTGATTCGTCCTTGTGAATCACCAGTGGCTACTGTCTGACGTCTGAAAGATAACAAATACAAATAAAGAAAAACAAATAAATATTTCAGTTAAAACTAGCCAATAGTCACTAACCTAGCACCAGGCTTACGCGCGAGGATCAAGGCCGCGGCAAGGCCAGGAGACTGACTCACCGCGTTAGGCCATGAACGTGAGCCCGCTCTCAGGCTAATAGCTACAAACTTGCAAAGCAGTGACAACAAAGAATAGAAGGAATACCTTTGAAGGTTGTACTCAAGTGAATATACAGGCGATTTGTTCGCTGTGACTTCTAGCGTGACAACTGGGTTGACGCGATTGGCCTACGAATAAAACCTTCACCAGTTAATGATTTCATTAAACGAAAGTACTGTCAAGATCTCAAGGTCTCTAACACAGTCGCACAAAACGGGCTACAAACCCCACAGGGGGAGGGCGGAATTCTCGTCTTCTCGCTTAGGGGTATAAATCTAGGATTCTGGTCTCACTAAGGATGTTCTGGGCGAAACACCCCTATTCTCAGCTGTTAAAGTATCTTTCAAGGGGCATTCAAAGAAATAATTAAAAAATGCTCTTATTTCTATTTTTAGGTTACTTACTTGGGTTTTTACGCTACAGGCCCCTTTTCTGAACAGCGGAAGCCTGTTCCGTTTTAAGTGGTATCTTTTAGGAGTCAAATAAAGTTCGAGCCACGCCCAAACTGGTGTCTTTTCGGTGTTTAATTCACGTTTTGCGACGAGCATCCCCGACTTTTTTATATGGGACTTCCCTCCCCCCGGTCACAAACTAACGATATTCCTGGGTGCAAACCACTTCCAACGTTCACAACACATCTATCACGAGGGATTAACAGCAGTCATCTTCAGAGCGTTTATCTCGTCATCTTGCAGCTAAAGGCACTGATTTCAGCAGACACTCTGATATAATTGTAGACACTCACCTTCAAATCATAAATAAGCAAGCGACCATCGGCAGTCACGACGGAAAACACCAAGGGACGTGATGGAGACCAACGGACCCTAAATAAGTACCCCGCTCCCGGCTCCACCGAGAATAGGGGCTTGGACTGTTAGAAAAGACAGGTACCGTTACTTTATGCCTTTGGTATGGCTCAAATGTTTCTTTCCGCCTTCAGTGGTATTAAATCAGCCGTGTCAAATTATTTCAATTTTCCCCGAGTTTTCTTCAAGATATCAATTTTCTCTGACTCCAAATAAAATTATCTGACTTTTCCCTGATCTTGAAGAACTTTTTTCTGACCATTTCCTGATCTGTGACAACCCTGCCAGTTGTCGAAAGCCGATTAGCGCTAACGGTTAAATTTTACTCCGGGTTTCTCTATTCTTTTTCTTTTTAGAACATCTAATCATCAAATCGTAGACAAAAAAGAATGAAACCGAATTTGCTCTTTAACCTTCCATGTCTGAATTCAAATTTCGCATTAATCCTTGGTTATCTCAACCCACCTTTGAACCACCCGTCCCAGTTGATAATGATAATAAACATCCAAATTTTCCAACTAAAGTTATTTCCATTTGGGATTTTATTGACATTTTTATTACTCTAAAAGACGTTTATCTTTGAGTTAAAATTTGCGTCATATTTTCTGACCTGTAACATTGAGTAAAGTCTGACGGATGCATCTGTACCACATGTGAGGAAGAGATTTCTATGATAAGGAGAACAGTCCACAGAGAACACAGGACCAAAGTGAGGGGAGAAAGCGAATGTTACTGGAGAACGCAATGGTACGGAAGAATAGGTATCTGTCAGAAGAAAGGAATACATTAAAACAGCCTAAGCTTTTTTCCGGTATTTTGAGGAGGTTGAAATCATAGCTATAAAATTTATATTGATTCCTATACATAGAAAATCTTCAGTTACAAGTCAAACTATTTAACAATGAGATTGTGAGCTTGAGATTTCTATCCAAAGCGCAGCCCGAGTTAGCTGTCACGCGATAGAAATCGAGAGCGAATAGTCTAATTTACTTTTTGTGAGTGTGCAGAAGAACGTACGTACATGTAACTGTCAAGTACAACTGTGAGGTTACTCTCAACACCAACTGCAGGTCCTTTGCATGTGCAATTCGTTGCAGTCTTTGGGGTTGAAATAACTACATGGCTCAATGATGACCTCCAGAGAGTGACACCAGTTTCTGCAGTGTGAAAGGCAAGCCTTTTTGCTATCCTCCTTGCAGTTGACCTGCACCTCTTTTACAACCTATAGTCTGACTCGTTCTTGTTAATCTGCATCTCTTTTGATGTTAGGGCTCAGGGCATCGTTTGTTTTGTTTATCTGTTGTTTTGTTCGCCCAATTATAAAGGACTTGTAAATGGTGCGATGGGATTGCAGGTCAACTAGAGGTTAGAGTCCTTTTCTTTACACTTACTTGTCAGTGGGGGTCCTCTTGATGTCATGGAGCATTTGAACACTCCTCCAGCCTCCGATCCCAGGACAAAGAGGTTGCGGTCTTCATGGGAAAATGACATACTGGTCACTGAAACGAAATTCAAACATCAAAAGGTCAACATCATACCTCTACGAGCTGTACCATCAATAAGTAGTAAAACAAATTTACAGCCATTAGTTAAAACCAAGTGAAGATTTTAAGGAGTAAGAACAAGACTGTTGAGGTGAGTAGACATTGGTTACTTAACCAACATTACTGTTAGTACAATACTATGTAAGGCTTTATAACTTTGTTTAACAATGGATTAATGCTTTAGCGTGCATCAGGTTATGAGAACAGAGGCGTAGCCGGGAGGAACCTTAACTTCCTGATGTGCTCTTCAAACTTCCGGCTGTGTAAGTCATGCATGTAACGTGATGATGCACCGGCAAATATAAAAGCATGAATCAAGTGTTCTATAAAATTGCCAATGAAAATGGCCAAGTGACGTTAACTTTGCCGCCACTAATGGTGTGCAACATTGAATTATGATCCACGCTAATTCGTATACTGAGTTTGATAGTTTCTATCCAGAGTTTGGTGGCTTTTAAGTAATTAATGCTACCTATGTTATGAGAAAATTTAATACATGTGGACATTTGTGTGATTGTGCTTCAGGCTTCATTTACCGGTAATGGTCAACAACACACACAGTTCATTTAAAACTCTGTTACACTTACATAAAAACAAACTATCAAATGCACGTGAAACAAGCATGAAAAACCATTACCTCCCATTTCAGCATCACCTCGAGCTTTACTCAAACGCATGCTCCGAGGAACACTGTCTGTTTGTAAAAGAAAGCCGCTGACCAGTTTTAGGTCATGTGACCCAGGGGACATTTGCCATACCAGGACTTTGCCATCTCCACTGATGCTAAGGATCTGGGAACAAGGAAATGTCATAAAATGCACAGTAACATTGTCATTGTCACTTAAAAGCAGCCTGGAACCAACACAATAAGCTTTTCTTACTGTAGAACTCTGATAGTACACTGTACCTGATACTTGCTGGCTTTGGAGCTGGGATCCAGACTCCACAAGACCTATAATCAAAGAGGCAATTACAATTTTAACATTAATCATAAAGTAACCCAGTGGTTGACAAGAGTGGTTTTCAACTAAGAGTTAAAAAAACCAAAACCAGAGTTACCACTCTAGCTAATCACAAAGGACCCAGACAACGCAGGGAACCAATCAAAACTCAAAGTAAATACAAGTAGTTCGTGCAAAGCACAAGAAAATGTGTGTGAGAAAGTGAGGCTCCTTCTTGGTGTAGAAGACACAGTAGAACACCGCCTCACAAATCTATTGTTTTCATTGTATTTGCTCTTCTTTTGTCTGGCCTTTCGTTCTCTACTATTTTACCTTAAGTGTGTCTTCTACACCAAGTAAGAGCTGACAGTGACAATTAATTTTGGTTTAACCAATGATTACTTGATAATTGCTTTAGATACTCCAGTGAAAACCACTCTGTAAGTAAACTCAGGATTATATTGGCCACACAGGTGGCTTAAATGCATAATTGATTGCAAGACATTCTTAACAAAAGTGTGTTTTAAACAATACATCAGCCCGACACCACAGTAGATTATTCTAAAACAGGTAGGATGCTTTGGGACATCTTGCATATAGAATTACATAGTTACCTTGGTAACTGGTTCCCGATGCGAGTCTGAACCCATTCCAGATGTAGCAATGACAGTTTCATCCTCTCTCCTGGTGTCCCACACTTGTATCTCACCTGAATATCAAATAGCATAGATAAGCAACTCTCTACCTTACATTAAGTAAAGCTAATGACCTGCAGGAAGGGGAAACCATAAAGGGTACACCAAAAAGGGGAAACTTCCCATATTATAAGGGGATGCTTCTCACAAAGTGTTGATCCCATAAGGTGAGCTCTCTCATTAGCAACAAAATGCCAGCAGTTGACAGCTTTCCTAAGGGACAACTTCTTCAAGGGCCCAGAATCTTCCTGAGGAGAAGGGAAGAAATTGACAAATACAACCAAATAATACTTTCCTTCACTCATTTCTCCCACTAATAATTATTTTCATTTGACATGAAAAAGAAAAAAAGCAGCCTATTGTTTATTCTACAAAAAACACCTATAGGTAACTTTCTTTGAAATCAAGGAAATCCCGTTTTTCCCCAGATTTCCGCACGTTTTGATTAGATGATAATCACAACAAATCTTGCATGGAATGAGCCCGATACACTGTAAATATAAACAAGACAAATATAATTGCATAAAGTTGCCTTTTGTCTGTTTCAAAATGAGTTGTTATGCAAAACTCTTCACATGAAAATGAGTTTAATATGAGTGAGAATGTTAAGGTCAAACAATTTTTTTTATTCAGGGTGACTTTGCTTGAAGACACATTCAGAAATAGAGGCAAAAAGCAACCCCAAAATGACCTATTGAGTGACATGCTTACAGTACACATATTACACAAAGTTAAATAGTCACTATTTTTCGAACTCAAGAGACTGCAGAACTGAAAATGCATTCCACATGTACCATTAAAGGTTCCTCCAGCAATGACTGAGGGTAGTTTTGGATGGAATGCAATGCACATCAAACAGCTCTGTCAAAACAATTAGAGCGACTATCAGTACTGTACTTTTATAATCTTTATACCTATCTATTCAAATAAGTGTACTGATATCATTGGATTTTTGGGCATCAAGTCTCGTAGAAAATTAATATATTAATTCTTTATCTGTCAAGTATAGCTACAACAACAATAATCTTTATTTTCTTTCATTGTAAACTTACATGTTATTTGGCCCGTGGATAGCAAGTGCTAATCTAGGCGGGCCATTTATCGCTTATGCATATAACTAGACTAATTAATTAACAATAATAACAATTAATTTAAGATTAAAGATATAGTTAATATTACTATCATTTCTGTATATTAAGGCTACTAATAAATAAAATCAGGGGAGAATAATGAGAGAAGACATTGATTTTAATTACTTAAAATATTTCAGTTTATGAATAACCTTGTGTATCTGAAGAAAGACATTTTCTTTGTCAAACATACTCGGTAATTCATTTTTAATTCTAGCTTTGAAAGACTTTGAAAGATTAGCTATAAGAAAAATGGTGAGTAGCTGAGTAAATCTTTCAGTATTTTATCTGTACATCAATAAAAATAATTAGACTATGTTAATCCTTTGCAATCCTTTATGCATGCTCATTCCTAAAAATTGCATAAAAGGAATAACAACTCCAGTTCTATATATACTAAAGATCATATTACATCATTTTCCTCGCTTGATTTTCTGCAACTCAGGTTGTCTCTATACCATCATGAGCAAAATGATAAGGGTTATGATTTTTATCAGTCGAGTAAGAGTGCTTAAATTAAAAAAATGGAAGTTGATATTCCTTCAGTATGTAAAATCTCTTATTGAGCACTAAGTTACTTACAGAGAGGTCAATACTAGCATCAGGTTTGTTTGGATCAATTAATCTCCTATCAATGTTCCAGGTACAGAGTGCTGACTGTGAAAGAAATGAAAAATGTTCTGCCTTCAAGATCAATTTAGGAATCTGATTATCAGTGATACAGTGTGTTCCAGGTACAGAGTGCTGACTGTGAAAGAAATATAAAATGTTCTGCCTTCAAGATTAATTTAGAAATCTGATTATTAGTAATACAGTGTGTTCCAGGTACAGATTGTTGACTGTGAAAGAAATATAAAATGTTCTGCCTTCAAGATTAATTTAGGAATCTGATTATCAGTGATACAGTGTGTTCCGGGTACAGAGTGCTGACTGCAAAAGAAATGAAAGATGTTCTGCCTTCAAGATTAATTTAGGAATCTGATTATCAGTGATACAGTGTGTGTCATTATTTAACAATGGTCAACCTTATTAACTTGGAAAAATACCATATATAGTACTCTGCCTTGTAGGGAGTGGTTTCATGGATAAAAGAATAAATCAATACTCGCAGTGACAGATTAATTAAGTTAACATATTTACCTTATGAGTACACCAATGTTCATGATCAAACCTTCCATATCTAGCAAATGTTAAGCTAAACAACTTCCAGCTTATTGCATCTGGATAGTATATTATTATCAACCTGGTAGATGGCAGATCAAGCCTGATGCAAAAAAACGTCTCCAGTAAGTAATATTATTGCATGTACATGTATGTTATACAGGGCTGTGAGGTTAAGGGCTGTATCCAGTAGCACTTGTCATGGCTGAGTGTGCTTGAATTTCCCTTTATGATACGGGTGCAATTGCCTGTTGTTGATATAATTCACCCATAAAGAATTTGCTATGGGTGTGGAGAATACGGCTACCGGTGACTAGAAGCTTAATGGCAGCCCTGTTATATGAAACTTATCTTGATCAGATGAAGTGTGGTTTTCCGTCAGCTGAGGAACAAAAGAAGTGGAAAATGTTTTTCTCACACACGACTGGGAGTCTGGGTACCGGTGTGCGGGGGCTTTCAGGTCACGTGGCTTGTGTAAGGTTTCAGTTTTTGTTTTGCCATCTGCCATTGCCTGACATGCCCTACCCACTAACCTGTGAAGTACTTGTAGAATGTGTTAAGTTGAGGTGAAATTAATTCTCTAGCCACTTTTTGTGTCATTGCAAGACAATTATGTTCTTATGTTAATAAAGGTCAGGCTGTGTGGTTCGGCTTGGCATGGCTCCCAGCAGTGTGTGAGAAACTGATTTTTCAACGGATCATTAGGTTATAGCCACAAGCATGGAATTTCCATTAAGGACTGGAGATTACTTAAGTTTACTTATGAAATCACAATCTTGTGAACAAAAATCATGAACAGTAAATGAATGTTACTCTCTAAACCAATTAAACAATGCCTGAAAGGATATGAGGCAGCAATAACAGATCCAGTAGAATTCCATGATAAACCAGTAACTTGAAGCTGAAAAGTAAAAAGTATATATATATCTCTTTTAAATGCTTCCACAGATGTCAGAAGAAAAAGGAATCATCCAGATTAGGATTTTTGTTTAGCATGACGCCTCTGGCAATGCATGTGTAGGTCAATATTAACTTTCCAGTCAACAAAAAAGATATTTTTGTAAACAATCCACACCTCCTCTTCAGCCAATGCTGCATTAATCAAGGTGTGAGTGCATGATACAGAACTTGTTGCCTCATCCACACTGACTTCAAAACCTATAAAACATCATGAGTGTCAGGTGCTTTTCTTACAGACAGCATATTAAAATTTAGCTATTGATATATTAAAAATAACTGCCAAAAGAACCACCTAAATTGAACGTTAAGTGGCAGATGTCAATTAAATATTACATGAATGGACCAACATTTTTACTGGTACATGTTACATAGCTAGCTCTGTGAACAGGCAAGATAAACAAAACCCTGCACTGTGAACAGGCAAGATGGGGCTATTGCCAGATTACAGCACCAGCAGTTTCCTGCAAGAAACAGTGTTCTGTGTGCCATATAAGAGAAGCTATAATTATTGACTAAGCTTGTTGTGTCAAGAAGGCTAAATATTGGCCCACTTTTTACATATTTATTGGCATTGCCTGTGTCTTGCTACAATTCAAGATACAACAAAAAATTTTATTGGCCAATATTGACACATCTTAACCTCACTCTTGGCCAACCTCTCTCGTCTTCACTTCTTATAAGTATGTAATATAACAACAACAACAACAACAACAACAACAACAACAACAACAACAACAACAACAACAACAAGCTTTATTACCAAATAGAAAAAAAAAGTTAAACTTCACAATATAATAATTATATTAATACAAAAAAGGGTTAATGTTTACTCAGGATAACTAAAAAGCTAATCGAGCTGAGTAAAACTAAGTAATGTTTAAGTACATGAATTAATATGTACTATAAATTAATTGAGAGTAGCAGGAACAGATTTGTAGCAGCCCAGATCCCTTGTTTCTTACCATCGAAAGCATGACTTGTTGTGTTAGCTTGTAACTGTCGGCTCAGGTCAGGGTAGACACGTAGAATGAAGTTCACAAGATTCTGGTTATAATTAAAAGACTGAGATAAATGCAATCTTAAAAACATGAGCTCCAAGCTTAGCTTATTGCACAGTCACAGAAAATATCCTGTAATTCCATACCCACCTACCAATGGAAAGTCACTACAAAGTAAGAAAGGGTAGGGGGTCTACCACAATTTCTGCTGGGATAGGGAGGCTCAAACAAAAAATCTTCTAGGGAGGGTGCATATACACGCATAAATTATTTTCTGGAACGACGCACTAGAGATTTCATGTGATCACAGGGCTATTTGGTTATTTTATTGGGTCCTGGTAATCTGTCGAAGAAGTGCGTTTAAGAACAACTAGACCAAAACCAGACAGTCAGAGGGGCCACTGGGGATAATTACGGTCCTTCCTTACGTAAAGAGTGCATCAGATTGTGTGGGCTGCATCCTCTGAAACTTTTACCTTTTTTAAATCTTACCAGCCTTCAGACCAGTAAGGGCATTGGGCAGATGTTTAAGAAGCCCAAGGAGAAACCAATGCTCGATTGAGTCCAAGGGATCATCTACAAAGTGAGCTGCAATGGCTGTACATTCACCCGCATTGAGGAAAACAATCGTTTGTGGAGCTCAGGAGGGGCCAAGTATGATACAGGCCACGTGAGCAACAGCGAGTCAGCAATTAAACAGCATGCTGAATGCACAGATCACAACATCCACCCAAGGGACAGTGTTACAAACTAACACAGGAGGCTTTTCTTGGAGTCGTGACACTCAACTTTAGACAGTACCACCATCAACAAGAGGAAAGCAATTCCTCACACTTACTTACAGTAGATTTGAAAATAATTTATTATAATAAACAACCTCAAATGGGCTTGTAACACGAGCAAAAACGAACCTTGAGATTGCCAAGTACTCTGATGAAGATGGATCAGAAGCCGTGGGCCAAAAATTCAAGAAGGAAAAAAAACAGATGAGATTACAAAAACCTTAGAAAATGTCTATCACTGATCGCAACACCGGAAATAGTATTTTCAATCACGTCAAGTTAGTAAAAAAATATAATTACATACCTGATTCTCTCCCTCACAAACAAATACAAGTTTTCCTTTCTCATCTTCTTCTTCTGTTTGAACCTTTAAGTAAATTTATGTACATGTAAGATTGTGTTATTTAACCTGGACCTTGGACAAGAGAGCCATGTTGGCACTCTAAAACTGATTGTACTACAAGTACTTCAGGGCTGTAGACCAAAATACCTGAGTGTACGGAGGTGTGTATTGGAATTCAATTACAGTAGCACTAGCTTTCAATGGCTAAGATGTATGTGGCACCATGATAGAACATTCATGACTCAAGTTCACCCTTCACCAGACCATTTCTTTGCAATTCTTAAATTGTATGTTCATAAAATGATACTGTATAATTATCGATATAAGGAAAGATTGGACCACTTAATTTACAATTCTGCGAGTACACTCATCTGACTTAAAATGACATGTTGTGTTTGTTAACTAGTAATATATACACTGCAAGAGCATCATGTATTTATTTATTTATATTTATTTACCTCTTGATCTACTTTGTGAACAGATTGCACATCAGCTTCGTAAGTGATAATCTCACTGGTTTGAGCTACTGCATCCTTGACAGATCTGGGAATGTATAAATATAAAAAAAAATACCACTCACAATCAGTTAAATGATTTTCATTCTGGTTGGATGTCAATGCGTCACCAGTATTTTAAGTCAATTGCTTGTCACAGTTATACAAAACCAAAGCAACGGCAAATTACTTTTGACACATAAGTAAAATCTGCACCATCTTGTAGGGTTCAAATTACATGTGCAACTCTTTAATTAGCTTACTACATTGTATACTTGGACACATGTACAATAATTTAATTAATTTCCTTGGATATTGTGCATGTGTACTAAAGGCATTATTATTAAGGCATCTGCAGTCAAGTGTCGATGGATACCGTTGATCAACATCTTGATCAACACTTGATAAAGATCTCCATCTACATGTATAATTGACTGGCATCTAAGTCGACCGTCAGCTGAAAGTCGACTAATTTTCATAGACACACCATCAGGTATCAATCAATACATACAAGTCAGTTGATACACTCTGCCAACTGTTGACCAACTGTTAACCAAGAGTTGATCGAGTGTCAATCAAGATGTCAATCGAGTGTAAATCTAGTGTCAACCAAGTATCGATCAAGATATAGATCGAGGATCAATCAAAATGTCGATCGAGATGTCAATCAAGTGTCAAATGAGGGTCAGTAGAGGGTATTAATATTGACAATCGGCCCCAGATGCCTTTAGTGCACATTATCAATTGTATCCTTTTTTCTTAATTATTTGGGGTTGGGGAGGTGGAGGGGGGGGGGGGGGGGTGGGGGTTGGGGTGTGGGTAAAAATGGTTCACACAGGCTTCCTGCGTCCTTACTTTCACCTAAAGCTTAAGTTAGGCCTTTTATTAAATAAGAAAATTAAGCTTACCCGGCAAAATTATGTCCTTATAAATGATTTTGAAATTATTCTTAAACCAAAATATCTCCGATATATTACTAACGCAATCGGCCTCTGCTCTGCCGAATTGGTGCCACTAATTTACCTCTCTTTCGCTGTTTACAGCAAGCTTATTATACAAGCTAAAAATTTGAGCTTGGCTCCTTATTTTTCGGCGTCTAATGTTTGTAAGCACAAGTTTAATTTCCCGCCAATATTAAAATGCACCCAAAATACCTTTCAGTTTTCCACGATGAGTGAAATTCTACAGCTTCTTGTGCTTCATCGCTAAACATAATAGCACTAGTATAAATTTAAGTTGCTTACTGGCAGATTACAGTCAGAATGGTTCCTTTTTTAGGCTTTTTCGCAGCGAAAATTTCCTGAGTTGTTTTTCAGCAATCCAATATGGCGACCAATCTTTCTACCATATTTGGAAGTGGTTACAAGAGGGCTATTTATCCTTCGTAGCTATGGTAACCGCATTGAGAACATTGGAAAAGAAGTCAAAATGGCTGCGAGCAAGACAGCTTCGAGTTTTCACAGTATGCCGCATAGAAACGGCACGTACGTGGCCAGTCATGGGAGTAATTCTAGTGCGGATGTTACTCCAGACTTGCATCTTAAGATGTCGAAAAAAATCGCCCAACTTACGAAGGTTATTTACGCGCTAAACACCAAGAACGACGAACACGAAAATGTTCTGGAAAATATGAAAACAGCCCATGAAGAAGAGATGCAGAAACTGATGGCAGAAACGAAGGAGAAAATGAACTATTTCAAAACAAGGCTGGGTGCTGTTTCGGAGCAAAGACAAAAGATCGACATGCTGGAATCGCATTTAGCGAAGGAACGTCTGCAACGAGAGGAAGCGTTATCGGAATTTGAAAAGTTCAAGCGTCGAAATGGGGAGGATGAAGCTCGATTAAGATCAGAGTTTTCCGACAAGATATTGGTGATGTCCAAGGAATTGCTGGCCGCCAAAAAGCAGTTTGAAGAGCGCTTGAAAGATTTTCAAGCCGCTAGGAAGTTACTGGAGGACGATAGAGACAAAGCTATTGAACAACTGACGAGCAAACACCATGATGAAATCGACCAACTCATGAAAGCTCATCGTGTGCGGTATGACGAGGCTGTGAAAGAAAAGGAAAAGCTTGAAAAAGAATATCAGCAAAAGCTTGCTCTTGTAGAGTCCTCTGGCGATGTTGCTGCGGAGGAGAGGCGAAGAATTGAATCTGAATATCAAGAAAAAATGGAAAAACTGAAGGCATTTTACGAAAATGAACTCGCAGCTTCGCATGCAATGCAGGAAACTTGGAAAGAAGAACAGTTAAAAGAGTGGGAAAAGAAAGAGAAGGTACTTAAATCTGAATGGAACAGACAAGAAAGAGTCTTTAAGGACAGGATTTCGGAATTATTGAATCAACTTAGTGATGGAGAACAGCAAATGTCAATTTTGAGAGCGCAACTGAACGAGCTGGAGTCAAAACTACAAGGGAAGGAGGGAGACTCTTCAGATTTGGCCAAACAACTTGAAGAAGCGAGGCTAGAAGGATCTAGAGCTTTGAAGACTTTGAGGGATACAGAAAACAATTTAACCGTATCCAAAAAACGTTGTGAAGAGCAAGAAGAAGAAATCGCCCGACAATCAAGTAAGTTAATTTATTCGTTTGTACAATACGATCAAACATTGCTAATCGTTAAGTGTTGAACAATAGTGTTGTAATGTAATTGTTGTGGCAGTTTCTGAAATAACTTTAAAGTGAAAATTCGTTTTATGTATTACAACAAAAATGCAGTTTTTCTACATACTTGAGAAAGTTTACGTTGATTGGAGATCAAATCATATTATTTTGCTTAGAACGGTGTGATAACCAATGTTATGATTGAGCAGGTGAACTTTGGAAACATCACATCAGTACATGTACATGTATGCTTGAATCAAACTAAACAGGCTACCAATGGGAGTAGTGTATTCTCATGATTAATTGTGTCCTCATAGAGTTATGTATATGTACCTGCAGGAAACATTTTTTAAACAGGCCCATATATATAATTTAACTTTCTAGATGAAAAATTAATGTTAAGTGACCAACATTGTGTTTGTGTAAAAACAGATGTTTACAAATCTCCATCTCTTGACATTGCCATCGCAGGGTTAAAAGTAGCAAACTGTGAGTTCATCCATTTCAAATACATTCCACATTCACTAACATGACTGTATTTAAAGCACCTGTCACTGATCTGTAACATATTAAAAAATAACCACTACACACTATAACACTGTGCAATGCCCTTCGATAACACAGTAATTGTTGTTTCACTCTATAAATATGGCAAGTCTTGCTTCATGCTGAAGTTATGCCACTTTAATCATTCTTTAATTTACATAATAATATTGCATATAGTACAAGCTAATCATATGGCAGTGGGTGGTTAGCACTCATATACATTAGGTGCATTCACTCTTCCATTCATCATGCACAAATCCTACATGCATCTACAAATCTATGAAACATGTCACATTGATAGAAACACATGAGTTGTTGAAAGAAAGGTTGGCAAATGGTCCTTCAGAAACCATGGTCTCGTAAAATTTTCATCGAATTTCATGGGTCTTGCAGTCTGGGTTTTTAGAGGTTACATGTATGTGCATCTTGCAGTCTCAATTTTTCCACAAAGGTTCTTGGGGTCTCAATGATTTTCAAGGCAACAAAAGTCTCTTTAGGACCCACTTAAAAAGGTCACACTTCCCGATTGGTCTCTCTCACGGAATAAATTTAATTGTTTCTGACAAACATTAAGGTTACAATGTGAAATTGTTTAACAGTGCAAATTAGCAAGCTTGACGCAGCAAAGTTGTCTCAAGAAACGACCATCAAGGACCTTAAAGCCAATATAACCAGTCTGCAAAGCAAACTGAACAAGCTTGAGAGCAAACATGATGAATTGGGGAAGAAGTTTAGTTCTCACACAGTACAAGCGGATTCTGAGGTCAAACGACTTCAACAGGTAAAAAATAATAAAAGATTGTTTACGGCCAGCAACTTACACTCTGTTTAGTCATGATGACATACATGTAAGCAAGGCCAATTCATGAAGAGATTTAGACCTCAAACAGAGTGACATAATTTGAGTTTCAATAGCCAAATCAAAACTCTCTAGAACTGACCAATGAACTGTTGACAAACTTTATCTCAGTCTTGCAGACAATAAACATCAAAGCAAGACTGACTTGTAAGTTTCAACAGACCAGACTTATAACACCATGGACTGGCAAATGCAGCTTCTGTGACTGTGAAGATAAGACTTTTCATCAGCTTGTGGAAAATAGCTAGTCTGGGATAGGGTAGGGGTTTTGGTGTCTACTCCAGAATGGAGTTGCAAAATCAACCTGATTATGGTCTAGGGTTTCAGGGTCCCAACAGCACTCCCCTACCCAAAGATTTACAGAGCAAGCCCCCCCCCCCCCCCCCCCAGGACTTTCCCTTATGTAGATAATCACACTGTACAAGCTCAGTTGTATAATTTTGTTGTTTTTTGATAGGAAATTGAGAAGCTCTCGAGGGAAAAAGCAGACTTGGAGGAAAAATATAATGCTGAGTTGAAACGAGCCAATGAACAGTCCTCCAGCAAGGAATTGTCACTGAGAAGAGAGCTGGAAGAGGTTACAGCAAAGTTAAAGAGAGATCATAGCAAGGAACTAGAGGAAACAAAAACAAAACTCGGCAATGAACACAATGCCAGTGTGAGGACTTTGCAACAAGATTTTCAAGAGAAATTATTGCAAAAAGAGAAGGACCTCTTAGAAAAGTCTGAGCAAGAACTTGAAAGATTGCGTGTGGAGAAAAATGAAGTTATTGCCCAATTTGAAAGCCATTGTAGCGATTTAAAAACTAAGTTGAAGTCTTCTGAGGAAGAAGTAGAGAGATTAGGTAAACTTGTTCATGATAGTGAAAAAGGACTTGGGTCTGCATCATCACATATTGACAGTCTGAAAGAGGCACTCAAACAGTCTAAAGAAGAATTACAGAAAACCAACAGTGACTTGAAGGAAGCCGAGAACAACTATGCAAAGTCAATGGTAAGGATTTTTTAAGTACAGTACTGTGTAAGCTAGTGAATAGTGGTTCTAGTTTTGGGTGCCTGTATCACATTGCTTTTTTTTTCTCATTATTGAAGGTTTGTAGCAGTCTGTAATGTGGCTAAATGTAATTTACATGTAGGCAAAGTATGACTTGAGCCAATGCTGGTCTGCAGTCTTTCAGGGTGGCCATGCGCTGTGGGGTCTCATATGGGGTTTTGCAGGGCTTACGTGTTTTGCTTGCCGGGTGTGTAAAATACGCAGTTTGCTCTTTCTGAGGATCAAATCAGAACCAGCTGGAGGTCATGCGTAATTAGCTTTTTGGCGCTGACCAAAGCAACCATGGATGGGAAATTATGAGTGCTGATCTTACAGGTACATTTGGTCAATATAAGCCGGAATGCTCTTTTTTTGTTGTTTTGTTTTTGTTTTTGTTTTTTTCTAAAGTTATTTATTTAGCGGCTATGGTTATACACTGTACTTGAAACCTTCCTGGGTCAAATTTTATAAGGGTGATTGAGAACATGGAATACATGTACCGGTAGTCTTAAGTGCAACTTAACTGTCTTTGTATAGGATTTCACATCAGAGGAATGGCTAGTAACCAAGTTGCCCCTTTTACATTTTTTTTATTGATTAGACAATGCAAATTGATCAAGGCCATTCAAATGTTTAATTGGAGGGCCTGTATTTTCTCTAGGATGAAATGTACAGGCTTCAAGCACTCCACGACAAAGCACGAAGGGATGCAGAAATTGACCTGAATGCTCGGCTAGAATCACTAACAAACGAGCTGGATACCAAATGGAGTGAGAGATTAAGGTGTGCTTAAAAGGTTAATGATCTAGTGTGACAGAAATATGGTCATGTTTACTTCAAAGAATTTATGGCTTGTGACTACTTGCAGTTACAGTTACAGACAAAACTGTGAAAACATTCATGTCTAATAAAAATATCTTTTTGTTTCAAGTCAACTTTTGAGTGTTCCCTGTTTGTGGAAGTTAATCTGTTATCGAGTTCATTTACATTTAGCTCATTTAAGTTGAGGTTGTTTTTAGACATGATCTTAAATAGAGCAGTGTTGGGCATAATTTTCAAAATTTGAATCAAATAATCATTGAAATTTTTCAAAGGAGTATACTTCAGAAGTATATTTGAATTTTTGGTGATTTTCCATTTTTATGATGTACAGTAAAGGTAATTTAAAGAATAGTTTTCTACAGAATTTAAAACTATGGAACAAGTTAGTCTATAGAAACAGTGTTTGTGTAAAATGACTCTTGTAGTGTTATGGAGATTTTACCTTCTTTTCAAAGGCATTCAGTGGTATCCCTTTTCTGCCAATTTTTAGGGATGAATGCTGTAAACTGCGCTCACAGCTGAATGAGCAACACAGAGAAGAAAACAAAGTGTCCCTTGAGGAACTAACAAAGATGAAAGATATTCAGAGAGATGAACTAAGAGCAGAGCTGCAGAGCAAAATTGATGCGCTGAGGAAAACTGTAAGTATTACTGTCTGTTGGCATCTTGACAATCTATAGCTACTGGCATGCAAAATATTTAAACACATCACGTAGCAGTGTTGATGTTACATACACTGTACTATGCAAGTCTTTCATCCTGTCCTCAAATCTACTCCTTCTGGAGATTTGCCTTAAATTTGCCTGAAAAATTCTTTTTTCATTAAGCTCTGCAGAGATTTGTGATCTGCTAGTGTTACAGACCAGTTTACCCTTGGCTCTCTTGCAATTTTGCCCTTGTCTTTGAAATAATTTACAATTTCTCAGTCTGCGAACAAACCAAACCATCCGTGCTGGCTGATGGAAAATTTTCTTTGTCCACTCTCACCAGCAACTGTTTGATCCTGTAAATTTTCCTCACTGTAAGTTATGGATGAAATTCATAGAGGAAGGTCTTGAAAATGAAGATCTCCTTAGCTACATGTAATGATGAAAAAATTCCCCTCTGGGGAATAGTAATTAATAAATATAAAGTTTACAAGAGACAGTTGGGTGGCGTTTGATGTTGATATAGTGGGATGAACTACTCAACCATGGTTTTCTATCATAAACAGGTTGCACATCTTGCTATTGCTAAGAAATGCATTCTTGAACACTCCAAGAAGTTTGTTAGTACAAGTATATTTTTTTTGGAACTATTGCACAACCACAGTTATTAATAAATAAACTTCTGTAGTACTGGCTTTTGTGAAGTCTGCTTATTGAATTCTACCTTATGATGAGGTTGCATGTAACTTGGTATGGAAAAGTAAGTTTGCACCATGTACATGTAATAACTTTATTCCTTGTAATAGAACGATGACTGATTTATTAAAGTGTAATAACTAGGAGTGCATGACATTCAGTAATATTGCAAGCTGATTAAAAGAAATTATAACAGTAACAAGCTGTACATCTTTTATCCAGATTGCCGAAACCAGAAGTGACTTGGAAAAGGCAAACCGAAATGCCACGACAACTGAGCTTGATTTGCGCAAAGAACTTGACATGCAGAGGCGACACATGGAGGAAGAAATGGCTGCTTTGTCTATGCAACATACCAAGCGACTTGAAGAGATGATAGAACAACACAAGGAAGAGTTGAGAAAACTTGAGGGGATAAAAGATGAAGAACTAAAGGTATTGTTGAGATACAATGTATGAGAGAAGGACTGGGGGTGGGTGCTACTCCCTTTTATGGCCTATAAGGGAGGCTCCATCCAAAGGGGTACCTTTTTCAGGTTTCAGGATATACAGTACAAGGGAAGGAATTTCACATGTTTAGGTACATATGAAAGGGCAGGAAAACCTGTCATTTAGTTATTTCAAAGGGCCTTTAATTAAAATATTTCTTATTAAAATTTAACTGACGCATTATGGTATATCATTTTATTTATTATGCTCTTCATGAAAATGACAAGAGGAATTCCTTTTCTGGTGACTTACATTATACAGGCCAATTATGAAAGTATTAGTGTGAAAGACACATTTTTCAATTAAAGATATAAAGGAATACCTTTTCTGTCAAATGGTAATATACAAAAGGATAATGGGTTGGACTTTGGGGTGGAGCCTCCCCATATAAGACTTTGTAGAGTACACCCCTCTCCCAGTCATCACTTCCTAAAGATCTGATATTCTACATGTTCACATAAATTATCTTTTTGTGTTAAGGAACATGAGAGCAAGCTGCAGAAGAGTCACAGAGATGAGATCACGTCCCAACTTCAGGCCAACAAACTCATGATAGATGCTGTCAAATCTCAAGCTGAACAGAAACGAGTGAAAGACATTGAAGAGTTGACGATTCAACATGAAAATGAGCAAGGTCAGTCTAAAGTGAAAATTGTACATGTGGTGAGGCATGTTTACATACACTGTATGTAGTTTTGCATCAAGAGTGAGAGGTGATTTTTAATGCTTTACTGTACAATCTTGAGAATTTTTTTTATTGTGCTTCATCTTTGCCTTTTACAACTTTCCCTGGTGAAGAAAGCATTGCAGATTTAGTATTGGTCAGCAACCTCACACAAAACAATACCCACTGTGTTACACTTTGTGTGAACAGTGCAGTCTGCTAAACTTCACATGACTGGAAATGAATCATGCAATCAGTTTGATACCCATTCAGATAATTTTTTTTTTTTTTGATGACGTATTTATGCTTCTAGATGTAAGCGTCATTATTTAAAGCTAGACTAGTACAGTGGCAGTGACCTAAATGCGTGTTGTTTACGTTCTAGAAAATATGAGGAGCGAGCTGTTGCGTGTCCAACAGGAAGAAATGCAGAGACTGCATAGGGAATTTGAGGTTCAACTAGCAGGAATGAGACTTCAGCTGCAGCGAGCCAATGAATTGCATTCTAGAGAGGTAAGTGTCAACTTAATTGGCAGTTGTCAAGACTATGAGTGTAATGTTTCTACCAGCTGATAGTTGGCAATGGATACTGTGCCGCTACTCAATGGTCTAAAGTGCATATTGTGCCTAATATTTGGTAATCCATGTCATACACAGAGCACACTTGAACGATGTCCATAAGGGCCATTAAGTTAACACATGCCATAGTGTAGCAATACACTACTGCTTCACAATACTAATGGTGTAGCAATAAATAAATATAAATATGCTCTCTGCATTTTTGCAGGAATCAGAGCACCAGAAACAGATAGAGGAATTAAAGCAGCAGATAGAAGAAAGACAATATCAGATTAAAGAACTGGATGAGGAGATCAGCCAGGTGAGAAGCAACATGGAGGAACTACAACGTGAACTGCAAGCCAAAGGCCAAGAAATATTGAGTGTTCGACGAGAGGCTAACTCACAAATCAGGTGAGGTGCTAGATGAATCTGATGCAATAAAGCATAATATTTTGTTTCAGTTTCGGGGGCAAGGGAGGGGGGGTGTGAGAGATTAAGCATGTTTGTACATGTACTCACAGACAGAAAATTCAAGTTATGTTCAGCACAACCCTTCTTGCAGTATTCCAAGTGCAAATTTTAGCCCAGCGAATATCATTTTGAAGAAGTGCGCAAGTCTTGTCTGGGGGTAAGATTTATGTAATATGTGGTTTGCTTTGCAGGAAACGGGAAGAAGATTTAGCCAAAGCACACCAGAAAGAGGTTGACTCGTTAGTTGCAGATCATTTGCGAGAGACTCAAGCCCTACTAACAGAGTTCAATAGAGCCAAAGAACTGCTTAGTGACAAGATTTCTGCTTTGCAGTTAATGTGAGTACCAGTATTTAGACTCTCAAAAGTCTCAAAATACTGATATATAATTTACAGGGGTTTTATTAAGGGCCAGACACCAGGCCAATTGACCCAGGGTTGGGTCTAGAGGGAGGGTGCAGGGGGTGCACCCCTCCCCCTGAGATTAGGCTGTCTTCTTCTTATTTGCTTTTAAAATTTGTTTACCTCACCAGTCAGTTATGCCATTCCTTAGTGGTGCAGCCCCTCCTAAGAAAAATCCTGGATCCACCCCTTGTAACTGGCTATGACGACAATTTTTCCCACTTGGTTTAACTATCTAGCAGAACATTTTTCTAATAACGAAGTTCAGTTCAGATAGTTTTGCCCACCTGTAGAAACCAGTGACCCTCCAGCTGAAAATGTTAATGAAACCCTCTAATTTAACTGCTTACCTTAGGTAGAGAGCTATGAATGCATTGATGTTGTAGCCAAAGAGAGTAGTCAGTGATTTGGGCTGCAATGAGTTAAATTTAATGTTGTCAAACAAAAATTATGACTAAGTCAGACTCTGGAAATATGTGGTGGTCATAGTCTTTTCTGTGACAGCTTAACCAAGGCTTGTGTGATCAATTGGGAATAAAATGTATAAATTGTGTTCTTGTAGAGGCTTAAAATGGATCTACACTGTATTTTTGTTTGCAGGCTGGAAGAGGCTGAAGAAAAATACAGAAGCCGACAGTCACGACCAGAAGACTTGGAGTTCATTGAACAACTCAAGAGGGCACTGGCAGAGAGAGAACTGGACATGAAGAAACTTGTGGTGGGTGCTGACTTATAAATTATCCTTGTTAAAACATTCCCTTTAGCACAAATACCTGATACAACTTTGACTTAAGTTCACTTACTTTATGAGTGTTTTACACCATTTTTATTACATGACATGCAGTGAAATGAAAAAAACTTTGAGGACTTTTGGTCTCATGTTAACAACTCCAGGCCTGGGTTTCAAAGGGTGGATAATGCTATCCACCGGATAAATAACTATCCAGCAGATAGCTTAGTTTGTTTTGTTAACACTTATTCACTGGTTAGCGATTTATCCAGTTGATATCGTTATCCAGCTGTCAGACCACTGGGGCCAGATCTACAGGGGCTGGGATTTGCCAGACCTCATCCTGGTCCTTGAGGGAAATCATGTTATGGGAATTCACTTAACATGTAAATTATTTCATTTTTCTTTTTTAGGACGAAAAGAGGTATTTTCAACTGGAGCTGCTCAACAGGGAAACAAATTTCAACAAGGTTTTCAAAGCGACACCAAACATTGGCGTGATAAACCCACTTCAGGCAAAAACCAAACCAGGCAAGGAAGGAATACGGCAAAGCAGTTCACTTGTCATGAGCTCATCAAGACTGGATCCAATTCCTAATATGCCAGTCCACGAGAAAAAACTCAATAGCAGCCGGCCACTGCCACCCACCCCGCCCAAGGAACCACCGCCACACAGAAAAACTACTGTGTATTAAAATGTTCTCTACTGACCCCATAACTTAACTTTAAATAAAATTATCCATTTTCAAAAGACCTTATTTTAACAAGCCCTTGTGATATACAGTGTATGGTAGTAGATCAAGAGAACTGCACAATCATTCCCTTAAAAACTGTCTTGAATTGTGCTCTTTGTTTATTTTAAGTTTGTATTGGTGTGTGTTTCTTATGGAGAAATTCAGTACACGTTTGTCACTTTTATATGTTGATGTTGAAAATATCACCAATGCCCTGCAGTGTCTTATTTTATTTTTTTAGTAAATAACCAACCATCAAGGCAATGGATCCTTTGACAAAGCTTGTTTTTATGAAACTTGAGCACCACTTTGTACAAAGAAACTACTTTAAGTACATTGTGCAAGTTAATTGTGCATTAGATGTACATATAATCCTCCTCATTATATAGCCATGCACATAAACCCCGCATGGTTTTGTACAGTGTACAGATAACAGACTGTAAACAATCATTCATCACATGAAAAACGCCGTTTATGAATGGCATTTTGTATCATAGTTGTGTGATAACTCCGCATGTAAAAAATGTAAAATAAAAATTAAAAAGTTGTTTATGAGGAATTAGTGTTAGTGCAAGAGACATACATGTATAATCATAACTGGGTAATTTGGGGATCCTGCAGAGGTATCTACATGAAGGAAAGTCTTCAGTTTAAATCTTTGGTGAGAGTGTTTTAAGCCAATTATTTTAAAAGGAAGGCTACAGTGAAGTTTCCAGAGGGAGGGTAGTGGTATTGAAAGAAAAAAATTGGAGAATGGATATCTTTTGGAACAACAAAGTCCAACAGTGTCTCTCATAATGGCCAACAGTGTCTTTAATAAAGACCGTGGACAAGAACGTCTCCTAGATTTTCAAGCGATTTTTAAAAGTGCTCAAAAATAGCTGAATTTTGGCATGTGGGCTTCGTTTTACCTGAGAAACATTGCTCTTAAGTTTTTTTTTCACTGGTTTGCTCTTCATTTTCAAGATATAACGTATGCAAAAAACTCAGTTTTCCAAGCAGCATCTTTTGAAGATCTTTTCTTTTTTGTTATTGATCAACCCCATTTGCTGTGGAAAAATGAATGGTCCACATGGTTTCAGGGTATGATCACAAGTTGGAAAGCCTGAAACTCTGGTAATATTACAAACTTGTCCTCTGGGCTCTTCCCTTTGAAACTGGGAGGGTCAATTTCAAAGGGCAACAAGGTTGAAATCATATTAGTATAATATTCTTATTTGGGGGTGCAAGCTAAGGAACATTGTGTTTCAATTTACATTGAACTCACCATCTCTTTTCTGATTGGCTGAAAGCATACAATGAATTTTCAAAATCAGTGCCTGTGACGTGATCTATCTGCAGATTGTACAATAATCACTCAACGTCACCGGTAATCATGTCGTATGACTTTGGTGCATGATGTCTAAGGGTAATCATATGCATGTCAAGTTTGTGTGCTTTGTGTTGCTTTCCGTCAGTGAAGAGCAAAATTATGACTTCCATTTTTTTTTGTTCAATGTATAATAAAGCTATAATTATAATAATTATTATTATTAGATTCGGGTTTTCCAATATCCAGAAAAATCAAGGTCTCAGTGAGGGTTATCAGCCTCAGCCTTAAGCTTCAGTTGATAACCCCTACCTCGACCTTGATTATTCTGGATATCACAAAAACCTCATCCATTAATTGTTTATTAACACCTCAAAGTAAGTTTAAACATATGCTAGAATAGGAAACTTGGATATTCCGGGCCATGCAGTTTCACTGACAATAATTTGGAGCAGAATGGCTCTGGAATTATCCAATCCTGAAATGGGCTTCACTTTTCAACTTACTTACTCTGTACATGTGCAGCTTACACCAAATATCGTGAATATTTGTTATTTTGTTAATCATTTAAATTTTCACAAATCTTCAGCATGAGCTTCCCATGAAATACATTTTAGACTTACAAAAGAGGCCCCTCCCCATTCTGGTATGATCCCAGCCTCCTGATGGGTGATTTACCTGAAAGTGTACCCTTGAAGCTTTTTGAGTAGAGAGCTGTGGGGGTGGCGATGGTTTTGGTATTTGCTCACAACCCCAAAATTGTGGTTTAATATGGGTTATTGACCAAGTATGAGGTCAAAATGGCTAAATATTGGCCAAGATCTTTCATAGTCTTTAAGGAATGCATGATACATTCAAGATGAACCAAATTCAGCGTGGTGATTGATAACTCATCAGGTGGGATGGGACTATCTCGCCTGCAGAGATCCCACTCGAGGAGCTAGCTAGCCATATGATGACAACCTCTTGCTAAACCCAAGCGCAAGGGACATACTGGGGAATATTGGCCAAAGGTTGCGGCAGTGCAGACCTTGCTGTGCTCGTCCCATACGGAATGCTGAGGGCCAATATTCCCCAGTACAGCTCCATCATGCAAAGTTAGTAGTTTATCACATGGCACTAGAAAACAAAAACTACACAACTTGTAACACTTATAATCCCAACTAAGAAGAGCCATTAAGAATGCTCAGATTTACCTCTAGACCTTGCCAAATAATATGGCCCTGGTTGGGTGGGGGGGGGGGATACTTCCATATATGGATTATATGGGTATGTGCTGTTGTGAAGGGTACAGTTTTCATGCAGTTTAGTCTGGGATAAGGTATAGAAATCAGACAGATGTGGTTTAGAATAGGGTATAATTTGCCAGGAAAGTGGCAAGTGTATAAATGATTTAGGCCAGATATAGAACAGGGTTCTTTTTCTGGGGTTCTATAATAAAAACTGAAAAAAAAAACTTCTATAATAAAAACTTAAAAAAAAATCGTCAAGGAGAAGGCCCTGGGGACGAGGTTGGGTCATTATTGCACTGATGGTAAAACCAGTCGTCAGCACACTTCATCAATGAATAAGGTTTATTAGTAACGCTTTACAAATAAGCTATACGTCATGTGACGAAAAAATGGGAAATGTTAACGGACACTCCATTAAGTACTTAAGAAGTTTTGACTCTTATCTTCTCGTAGACTTTATACGTTTTCCAAAAAAAATTAAAATTTCACACCAAAATCAAACAAATTACACATCAGTTGAGAATGCCCACTGTTCACGAAACTCTTTGAAAATTATAGTAAACACAAATACGTTTAAAATGCAGGCATGGAGAGGAGTCTCCTCTAATGTGGTACAAATTAAAAGTCTAATCTAAAACATGAATCACCGTAGGTCGAAACTGTTTTTTGATCGTAGATATAACAACCAAAGTGGCAGGTGTTCCACACAAACAAAGACACAAAGAAACCTAGTTTGTCCCAGTAGGAGCATATGCTTTTCCTAGCGTTATAAAGCTTAATCGTACGTATTTTTCTAGTCGCGTATGATACAAAAGATAAACTCGCTTTGAATGTTTGCAGTCGTCTCATGCAACCTCCACTGCTGCGCCATTTTGCTCCGAGACCGTTGTTAGCTCATTGTCCTTCGAGGCCCTTTTCGTCGGCGATCTTTTCCTCTCGGCCGGCAGTTCTTCTGTCTTTTGTAGCTTTATCCCTGCCCTTTGGTTTGCCACACGAGTGCTCGTTCTCTCCGGTCTAGATCTCTCCTTCTTTCCAGTCTTGGCCTTTTTAACCGCTGGTTCGCTGCTATCTGTCTTCTTCGGTCTTCCGCGTGATTTCTTGGCAGGTTTTTCCGCGTTCGCTTTCTCCTCGGTTGCTGTTTTATGGGCTGATTCGTCGACGCCATGAGCTTTCTCTTCCTCAATCACCTCGGGTTGCAAAGCTGTTTCTTCGCCCGCAGAGCTTTCTTTCGCTTCTTCCGCACTGGGTTGACGAACTTCTTCAGTTGGTGGTTTCTCCTCGGCCATGCTTACTTGCTTTCCCTTCTTTCCTCGTTCTTTCGTGGATTTATTAACCATGCCGAAGACCCTAACGCTACCTTTCGACAAAGACAACACTTGATACAGACAGACAGGATGCTGTATGGTTCGGTGAAAACCACTATAACCGGTTTTCTCCGGTTTCTTTGACAGGAAATCGATTTCACAAATTGATTCTTTGGCCATGTGATTGACAGCAACAAAAGTCGTTTGTGTAAAGAGATTGAATCGAGCAGGCGGTCTTGAAACGCAGATGTTTTGTGAAAAATGCTATTACGTCCACTATTCGTGGGCTGTTCCTCTTAAAGCTGTTTGTAAAACCAACAAACACTGAGACAATTCTTTCTTTGAGAGCAATCTTCTCTGATCTTTGAGTACTGTACTGTCATGTCTGCTGCGCGAGTGCGGGGTTTCCCCAGCAGCACGAAAGTGTCGTTATGTAAGCGCCATCGCAGTGTCCTGAATACATCAAACAACTTTCTGTTAGCCTCCTTTGTAAGACAAGCAAAAATACCAGCGACATTTTGCCTCTTGCCACACACTGAAGCTAAAAGCAGGGAGACAGGGTTGACCAGAATAACTTTGAAACTTTTTAGTATGTATTTAAACCGACAGGCAAGTTTTCCATTGGGGTAATTCATGGTGGAGAAATACAGTTTACTCAGGAGTTTAGTAGAAATTGAGTTTATGACAAGTTTTATAAACATGGTGTAGGCAATGTATATTTTAAAAATTAATATTAAAACTACATTCAAAATTAATATTTTCAGTGCTTTGGAAGAGCCAAACAGAGACCACAGAACTGCATTACTGTCATGATATGAGTGTTGAATATGGGATGAAGTGCAGAAACTGATGTTATTCTATGAGAAATTGAATCGCTATGAAAACGAACATTTTCAGGGTACCAAGAACGGTACACCAAATCTCTTTATTTGCATTTCCAACCAAACTGACACCAAACATGGTGCTAACATGGCAATCTGTAATCCCCAAGGATGTGTGACACATCGGTGTCAGTACCATGTCGCCAGCTGCCCCCTCCCCCCAACTCACCCTGGGTACCAACTTAACAGCAACACTTTTAAGACGTGTACAAGTTTGTGTTTTTAATGGCAATTGTACTCATGTGGCATGTCTAATAGGGTCTTTTTCAGATGTATTGTTTTTTTTAGCCACAGCAGTTTTCTTCTTGTTTAATTTCTTAACTTGTCTGGCATTAATTGTCCTAAGTGACTAGTGGTCACACATTTTATACACTTGCACCAGCCCTTACCAATTTTACTGTAGAAAATTTTCTCTTTAGGTGTGAAGGCATTATCATCAACTGCATAGTTGACTTAGCTAGTTGGCTTAGCTATCATAACTATAATCTAAAGGGGAAATACAACTCTGATCAGAGACTATTCTGCAGCTTCAAAATAAGTCTTGCACTTTGGAAGAACTCAGCTGCAAATTATTCCAGCCATGTCGACTCTTCAGGCATTCAATTCATCTCCACCTCCAGATACTACCCAGATTTCTGTAGAGCTATGTCTACTCACCAACATAGAACTTTGCAAGTCAAATCTGAGATGTCTGAAGTGTATGCACAAAGCTAGCTATGTCTGCTGTAAATTGTATCACAAGTTGATAGTTTCACAAGCCATCACTATGGTGTGTTGAAATCGAGATTTGTTGGAGCTACTGGAGACATCACTGCTTCATGGTCAGCAGTTATATTTCCAAGCGACAACTCTTGGGTATAAGCATCAGAACTTTCTCTCTCACTTTCTCCAATTGACCTACTGTTAGAAATCTGCCGAAGAAGGCCTTTTCCCTCTTCTCTGCCCTAATAAAACCACAAGTAAAAAAAGTACATAAATAGGCATAGGGTAATTTTATTACTGAGCATAGACAAAATTGTGAACAGTTTGCTTTGGAAATAAGATAAAGTCTCTGTTGGGTCTTGCCAAAGCTAATCCCAGTTCTCGTCGCATTCACAACTACTCATCCCAGCCCTGTATGCCACCCCTGGATGTATTAAATCTGCCAGGTATCTAGTATGTATATACTTGGGTGGAGAAAGGTAGTTAAGTCTTCAGCCCAAGAATACAATGTAATCACCCCAGTTAGGACTCAAATCCGGACTGCTTGTTATAGGGCAGGGGGGCAGAAGGGAGGGAGGAAAGAAGGAAGAGATGAAAGAGATGGAAAGAGGAAGGAAAGGAAAGCAGAGAGAGCACAAAGAAAGTAAAAGCGAGGACTGCCAGAAAAAAAAGTAGCAGAAATGAAAGATGACTCACTTACCTCGTTAAATTCACAACACTTGTGAGCATACATTTCAGCAGCTTCGAGATTTCTTTTCTTCAGGTTGTATTTTGCCAGAAATAGGTATGCAGAACACAAATCAGCAACTGACAGTATCTGCAACAACAAACAGTGCAGAAAATCAATATTATTTAGAGTTAGTGAATGTCCTTCTAGTACCAACTTTGATATTATCCACACAAAACTTTTTATTCTCTATGCTCTTACCCCAACAACCTCTGTCTGCTCCACATAGCGGTTGTATTGAATGGCTGCATCATCGTCTTCTTGAAGTTGCTCATGCAATCTAAAACCAAAACATACAAAAATCAGCAACTAGGAGATTTAATTTTAATGTGGTGAGTCATATATCATGGCAGTAAATTGTTTGTGCCAAACCATCCAACAAAAACTGGAAGACAATAGGTGACATTTTGCACATAGCAGTGGTGAACTCAATATCAGTCATGCAGCTGAAATGGATAAGAGGGATAACCACTGGGTTGGTCTAACAATTCCCATGCAAGGCTTGAAAAAAGTGCCATCCGGCCAGCCAGGATGAGTAGATTCTCTTGCCAGGCAAGTTACTTTTCATTCCCCCTTATCTGATGGGCAAGGGCCCTAGCAAGTTTTCTGCCAAAAATAAGAAAAAGTTAAACTTTGACTTGCCCGGGGCAAGGAAAATTCATGGGCTGATTGTCTGAAGGGTAAGCTAAAATTCAAGTATTATTTTTTTCAAGCCCTGCCACGGCAGGATAAAGAGAAAGAAGTGTGATAACAATGATGACAATCGCAAGGGTAACAAGGGAAACCAGGATGGCCCCCTTTGCAACTATACCCACACCACCCTTACCAACATTACCACCCTTTAACCCCTTGCCACCCTTGTTACCCTTCCCAACCTCACCACCCTTGCAACTAATGCCACCCTAGCCACTTGCGTCACCCTTGTCACCACAGCCATCATTGTCATCCCCACCAACTTTTCAAGCCCTGACACCCTCAACAACTTTGCAACCCTTGCTAGCCTTGCTACACTAGCCACCCTTTCAATCCTTGCCACCCAATATATTTGGGTGGGCTGGGGTGTTCAGAGTGGCGGGGGTTACTAGGCTGTCTGAGGGTCCCCAATAGGTTTGGCAGGATGCGGGATTTGGCTTTTTTTCGCCATGATATTCAGGATTTGAGCTGAAAACAGGGGCGGGAAGTGGGAATTACAATTAGGAGCGGGAGCAGGATTTCGTGTTTTTATGGGGTTGGGATGCGGGATTCACAAGGGGAACAGGGCGGGATGTGGGGTTTCAATTCTTATACATCATAAATTGACCAGCGCAAAAGCCCCAAGTTGGGCAGAAATGAACCTTTTGTGTGTACAGCTGTGTCAGGTTTCATGTAATGAGTAGCAACATCTCTGTACCCTGTCAGGTTCAGTCAAACACATCCATCATCACTCGACTAAGTTAGTATCATGAGACTGTAAGAAGTCTTTGAGTCCTATTGCGATCCTCTGACATCAATGACATCTATCCATTTCCCACATCTTCGACGCTTGCGAATGTAATCTTGACCTTCCCCCCGCCCACCGGTCTTTCTAGTTTTTCTAGTCTTTCGACCTTTTCTAGAGCGCTTGTCTTGGCCAGGATGGCCACATTGGGTGGCGGTGATAGTGATTTACCGAACAAAGTACAGTGTATGAGACATTATAAATTGCATCGCCATATACTACGAAAAGTATGTGCAAGCGGGAATGCCTTCATTTGGAAAGAAAAGTTCTGAGCCCAGATTTCAAGGAAAGTGAAGACACTGGAAGCTTTGAAAGAAACTGTCAGGTACGGGCCATCCCTTGAATATGGTAAGGAAAAATCATTTTCTTTCACTGATACATAGACAAGAGAAAACAAAACAGTAACCAGTTTACAGAAAGAAACGTTATAATCATTTGTGCTTACTTATCTGCTACCTATTAAATCTTTTGGTGTTCTTTTATGCGATATCTATTTTTAAAAAGTTTCTGTGTTAATAATTAAATTAATTATTAATTTTAAAAAATTAATAATTAATGCAGAAACGTCTTTGAAAAGTAGGCGGGATCGGGATTTCCAGGCAAAAAAGGGTGGGATGGCGGGATTAACAGTGAAAAATGGGCGGGAAAGTGGGATTTGAGAAGCCTATTGTGGACCCTCCTGTCTAGGATGGCCAGGGTGGTGAGAGTGGCAAAGGTGGTGAAGATGGCAAGGGTGGTCAGGGTGGCAAGTGTGGCTAGGGTTGCAAAGGTGGGATGGGTGATGAGTGTAGCAAGAGAGAGGGTGATGAGGCTGGCAACAGAAAGTATGGTGAAGCTGTCCAGGGTTGTAAGGGTAGTAAATGTGGTATAGGTGGCCAGGGTTACAAGGGTTAAAAGGGTGGCCAGTGTGGCAAGGCTGGCTAGGGTGGGAAGGGTTGCCAAGGTGGTCACGGTGGCCAGCATGGAGGGGGTGGCCAGGGTGGCAAAGATGAAAAAGGTAGCCAGGGTAGCATGGTTGATTAGGTGGCAAGAGCAACAGAAGTGGTGAGACTTCCCATGCATTGTGGCAAAGGTGGCATTGGTGTACAAGGTGTAAAGGACAGTCAGGGTGGCTAGGGTGACAAAGGTGAAGAGGCTACCCATGGCAGTTTGACGAGGGTGGGGAGGGTGGCCAGTGAAGAAGGTGGCCAAGACTGAGGGAAGGAGGGTGGCAACATTACTGTTAAGGGCAGGCAATGTGGCCAGGGTGGCCAGGGTAACGTAGATGATGAGGTTGGCAAGAGTGGCCAGCCAGGTTGCCAAGGTGGGTGGCCAGGTGGCAAAGGTGGCCAAGGTGGAAAGTGTGGGTGAACAGAGTGGCAAGGAAGGCTAGGGTGGTGAGGGTGGTGGGGTGAAGGAAATGCCAACCATGGAGAGAGTGGCAGGGGTGGCAAAGGTTGCCAGAGCCAGGATGTAAGGCCAGAATGGCAAAGGTGTTGAGTGTGGCAAAGGTGGACAGAGTGGAAAGGGTGGCAAGGGTGGCCAGGGTGTCCCAGGTGATAAGGGTAGCCGGGATGGCCATGGTGGTAAGGATGGCCAGGGTGGCGAGGATGGCTAGGGTGATAAGGGTGGTGGAGGTGGTGAGGGTGGCCAGGATGCCAAGTGTGACCAGTGTGGCCAGGTAGGCAAGTATGGTCAGGGTAGTAAGGGTGGGCAGAAGTCTAGGGTGGTGAGGGTGGCCAGGGTTCCCAGGGTAACAAGGGTTGTGAAGGTGGCCAGGGTGGAAAGGGTGGCAGTGGTGGCCCAGGTTACCAGGGAGGTAAGGGTGGCAAGGGTTCCAGGGTGACAAGAGTGGCCAGGTTGGTTAGGGTGACAAGGATGGCCAGGGTAGCAAAGATGGCCAGGGTGGCCATGGTGGCCATGGTGGCCAGATTTGCCACTGTGGCCAAGGTGGCCAGAAGACCAGGGTGGTGAGGGAGGCCAGGGTTTCCAAGGTGACAAGGGTGGTGAAGGTGACCAGGCAGGCATGGGTGGTGAAGGTGGCCAGGGTGGCAAGGATGGCAAGGATGGCTAAGGTGGTTAGGGTGGTAATGGTTGCCAGTTTTGAGGGTGGCCTGGATTGCTAGGGTGGCCAGAGTGGCCAGTTTGGCAAAGATGGCAACTGTGGCCAGTGCGGTGAGGGATGCAGAAGTGGTGAGGCTGAAAATAGAAATGATGTCATGAAATGTCGAAAACTACGTTTATACAGTTTAATAGTGAGTTTGAACATTTCATGACATCATTCCCATGTTCTATAGCAGTGAAGACCTTGGTAAAATGTGGTTGGTTTGTTTAGCAGCTACTAGGTAAGTTTACAATGCACACACACTTTGGAACTACTACTCATTTGATTTGGCTAATACCTTGCCAGCTTTATAACAGCCATTCCTTCCAAATCACCAACTGACATCGCTCTAAAATAGCACTGAAATGGAAATCATTTGATCACAATTGACATGTATTTGACAAGCAGTCACAAACCTACATTGTGTACTCCCAACCCAGGCCATAAATAACTAAATATATTTTTAACCATTTTAAAGTACATCAGTGAGATGATTTGTTACTTACCTTTTTGGCATGTTGCATGTTGTCCAATTTTTCATAACTTTCACCCAAAGCAACTAACATTCTTGAGTCATTTGGCCTGCAAGTAGTTCATTAAGCTTTAGCTTATCAAATCTATACTTATTTCTTTATTGAACTGTACTCAGACATAAAAAGTGAAATACCTGAATTTGTGAGCCTGCCTGTAGTAATACAAACAGTAAAATGGCATCTTAAGGATTTCATATGTCTGTCCTAGTCCATACCAGGCTCTATAGTCTCTGTAATTTACCTCTATCAAAAACCAAATCAAAACCAAAAATTACAACTATTTAACCTGTTATAGAACAGTTGAGAGTTAAAAATTACAAAAAGTTCATAAAAATCAATTTGAATAACACTATAAAAGAAAACAGTCAAAAAATTAGCATGCACGTATAAATTAAAAATTTAAAGGAAATCACATCTTTTTATGAAAAACCTTTCTAACACTGTAGCATGAGAGCATGTTAAAATTATAATAATATTTCAAAGTCAACAGCCGGCATAGAAAATTACTGATAATTAACAATCAGTGGCTCACATGTGAATTTAATTTCACCCAAAGAGGATACCCAATTGCAAAAATGTGAAAGCTCCACAGGCTACAGGTACATGGTAATTGGAAACTTCAATAAATAAACTAATGCCAAGGCAATAGCGTACATGGGTGGTAAATTACATGTGTCTCTGGCTGTTGCCTGATAGTTGCCCTTGGAAATTTTATGTTCTAAACATCTACTTAAAAGTCAGAGAACAAATATTTCTTTTTAGAACATAAAGATTTTTGCTTTTGCAGGCAACTAACAGGCCATATGCCCTGGATAGAAACAGTCTATTGTTACAATATTATCGAGTTCTTTGGAAACCTCATCATATTGTTAAAGTTTGAGAGAACTCAAAACTGGGAAACAGGATGCTCTACTGCAGAAGCTATACCTATGGCTTTTCTGTATGCTTCTATAGCAGCTGATGTGTTTTTTCTCTCCATGAATTCATGTCCCATCAGTGTCCATGCAGATGTGTATTGCGGGTTCAGTTTGAGTGCACGTTGGAAGTAGGTGACTGCCTTCTCATGTTGGTCATGAAGGCTGTAGTAATTCCCTGCAAGATATTTGTTTTTTAGCACAACACAATGCTACTTATGGTAAAACCTGTCAAAAAAGACATGGGTGTGGAAGGAGGGGAGGCTTCTGACACACCATGGACTAATTAAGTTGAGAGAAAAAATTACACCCACAAAAAAGGCTTTTCACATATCAGGGTCCCTTGATCTTACGGATGAATTTGCATGTTGTTGACAAGCACAAAGTAATAAGCTTGTAAGAAGTTTTCGTTATAGGCATGAAGAAAGGCCCCCGCCTATCAAAAATAGCCTTTTCCCAAAATCTCCTCCCACCGCCATACAAGTCCTTGGCTTATGTCCAGTTTTCCCTCTGAAAGAAAAACATTATTTCTCTTCAGGTTGAAAGCCTCCTATTGAGAACTTGACTTGTACAATTAATTATTATGAAATTGCTAAAATATGCTCAGACTTGTGACATTCATTTTTAAGGTGTTTCCTTGAACATTATGTTTAGAAGGCGGTTTCCATGCAGTATTCTTGAAATTAAGCCACTAACATTCTTCTAAGGTGCAACATCCTTTCTAAATATTACAACCAAACTTTTCAGAAAATTAACATGCATTAACTTACTTTTAATGATTTCCTGATAACAAACTCGCCTAATCTTAGTCGATTCTGCTTGAAAAGCCTTTTGAACAAATGGGAGCAAATAAGAATAATTATTGGCTATTGAAGTCAGGAAGGAGAGAGTAAACTAACCTATGACACAACATGTTTCTTCTCTGTACTTGTCAATGCTGTTAGTGTGATGTGCTAGATAACTTAGCTCAGGCTTCATTTCCTGCAAAAAAAAAAAAAGAATGCACTTCATTGTAAGTAATTAGTTGAAATTGCATCAGGTTGTATTCAAATTATAGTTACTAAATGAACAGAAAGAGGGAGATTGTAACTTCCTACCTTGACATAAAGAATATTTGAGTATGTGTCCATGTGCTCTAGAGAATACGGATCTCTCTTTTGCACTTCTTTGAATAACTCACAGGCCGCATCAAAATCTTAGCCAAACAAAAACAACAATCAAAATCTGATTTTTAAATCTGTAATAAGTAAAACTTTGTCAGATCTTGGGTAAGACACGTTAGTCTTGCAATTCTTCCCAATGGCTATGTGTCTAAACGGGTACTGGCCAGCAAATCAATGGTCATGAGCAACTTCTCATGGGTGTGAAAGTTAGAAAAATCACTGCCATGGCTGGATCTGATGATAATGATAGATTAAGTAATGATGACAGAATTTTATAATAAGGACAAGTTATCCCACTCAGATCAACTGTCCATCTGAGATGGATAATTTGTCTGCTGGACAATCTGGACAAATTATGTGCCTGTAGTATCATTTGCCTCATCTGATTTGTTGTCAACGTATCTTTAAGATGTACTGACAAACATGTCAATCCAAGGACAAATTCTACCAATTTTATATAACTCACCCAAACACTGGACTTTAAATACCTACTTGATGATTTATCCATTCCAGACAGATATTAAATCATGGTCTCAGTTGGATAAATCGTCCCTTACAATTAAAATATCAATTTGGCATCAAATAATTTGGTCTCTAGTAAACATTTTGCCCAAAACTAGGAAGAGTATTGTAAGGCTGCTGTAGTACTCCACAGTCAGAAGCTCGGCTCTATATGTCAGATTTCAGACACCACCCGACAGATTTAAAACAGAGTGCTTCAGTCCATCCACTTGTGAATAACTGTCTAATGATTTAGTTTCTCAACTTAAATTACCTCTGGCGTGGTATTGCACCAATGCAGTCTGGAGTAAGATGTACTTGTTTTCTGAAAATCCAGCCTGGCTGAGGTTGGTGTACCTTTCCAAGCCTTCTTCATTCAACTGTAGATCAATGGCTACATTTGCTTGGAAAAATTGAGCCATCCAGTGGGAGGGGAGGGTCAGTGATTGAAGCTACAACAAAAACAAAAGCATAGTGTGTCAGGTGAGTCAGAAAAATGGGAGAATAAGAAACTTTAAATCATAGCTAGCACGGTTAGACTGATTATCATAAATCCTTGAATTAGCACCCGGGGCGCTTATTTCAAATTTAGGAGAAGACAGGGGGCGTTTATTCATGCGGGGCACTTATTTAATTTTTCCCAAATTGTGGCCTCACATGATCATTTTTTTGATACATCATCCTGTGTAAACAACAACACAAGCCGTTTATCAACATAAAAAGCTGATCCTAAAGTTTAACTCACGGCACTTAACATGTTCACAAACTTAGACAATGTAGAAATATAATACTACATGACAAAAACCATGCATCCTTTGTTGTCTCATTACTCGTCCACAAAATGGGGGGAGGGAGGGGGCACTTATTTGAGGGGGGGGCTTATTTTAAATTTTGCCCAATAGAAGGGGCACTTATTCGAAGGGGGCACTTATTCGAGGGGAGAACTAATTCGAGGATTTATGGTATCTGCAGCCAGTTTTTTTTATAATACAATTACATCTGCCCTCATGATAGATCTTGGAACACCTTTTCTAAATAAGGGTCAGAGAATCTTGGTGTAAAATGGAAGGTACGAAATAACCTGAAGACTTGTTTGGAATTATTTAATTAGTAGAAATATTAATACTAATTATACCAATTTTTTCTTTCAACTTTTCCTTCTTTATAACCTACCCACTTTCCAACAGATCCAAGGAGATAGGAACCCAAAAACTAATTAACAAGGGGTTGGCCTTTAATATTTGCTATGGCTATTGTCTATCTTTGCCCTGATATATATGGTTCTTTCACACTACATTTTGATGAGATTATCAATAATCAGAGTTAACTGGGAGATCTGCTGTTGGCCAGCAAATGATCGCTGTGGGCATGTATAGTTGTGCCATTGCTGTGCAGTTTCACCCTCGTGGTTTTGCTCTGCCTTGCTTTGTCACTTTGCCTTTGGTTTGCTCCATCCCACCCACTCTTGGTTCATGGTGGGCTCTTGTGTCTAGGTGAGTATACTTATTCTCCACTGAGAATTCAGTGTGACAGGTGCCAGGGGGAGGTGACCAGTGGGAGGTTGCCATGGATACCCCCTTTATTTGCATTTTGCCCACACTTGCTCATTGCCTGCTTTGCTGTCAATTAACACCTACCCTCCATTTTGAATATTGCTTATCAACAAGTTAACATACTATAAATGTGAGTGACTGTTGGGATACTTATGAGTAGAATCAACTTCCTTTTAATTTGTTATCTTTGTACAACATACATATGTGCCTCCTACATGCTCAACGAAATATGTGTACCTACATGCCAATTAGATCAAGGTCATACTGTAGTTTAAGCACAATAGTCACTTACAACTTCCTTGTCAGAACAAAGAGATGAAAGCTCCAGCCACGCCCCCCAGTGTAGCGGTTCTTTAGTCACAGCTTCCTGTATCACTTCTAAGGCATCTTCTCTCAAATCAAGTTTCTTAAGTACAACACCGTACCTTAAAGATGTAAGCTAAGGAATCACTCTGCTTTTAAAAGAATTCCCAACCTACATGTATGCACATGCTAATATATATTCACAATGACACTTCAACTTACAAATATGCAACAATGTTGCATGGCAAGATGAAAGAAAACTTCTCATAATATCTTACATGTACATCTTTAATATTATCATGAGGTCTAAATTTACAGTCAGAACAATTTCATAACACAATGCTTTCTACTTACAAGTAAAGACAGAATCCATCCAATTCTCTGTGTTTCTTGTACAGTTCAGCTCTCAGGGAAGTCAGAGCCTGGTTCTGCACATTTTCTTGTGGGCCTGGAAAAGCAATATTCCCACACATAGGCAACTAGCATTGTGTACATGCATGTACCATGATTATGAAGAATCTGGTCAATTCATGGTTTGTACCAGAGGGGATGTTTGGTACAGTCAAACATCCAATTCCCTGTGTTTCACCTCTCCAAAATGGCAACGGCCACTAAAGCATGTCCCAACTGTCACGACAGCCTCTCAACAATGCCCAGTTAATGAACAACAGTACTGATGAACGGCGGGTGTATACAAAACCTCATTTTTTATTGAACAAGGTAATGAATCTTGATCCATACCATGGGTCATTTGTCACTGTTTCTGTTTGGTTTCTGTTTTATTGAATGTCAGATATATATTTTGATTGTGTAACATATTTACATGCTACAATGAGCATTGATTTTTAGAGCATAAAAACATTGAGTCCCACAACAAAACCAGTGTCACATCACACTCCCTCCCCATAATGGCCACTTCTCTACAACGGTCATTGTGCTCTGTCGCCAAGGTGGCCATTGATTGTGGAGAGCTTCAACTGTCTTACAAAATCACAAAGTTAACACACACACACACACAAAAGGAAATTTGATCCAGTTAATACAAATTTGCCATGCAGCATTTCTCATAATTTACTCAGACCCTATGTAACCAACGCCAACATTATAAAAGGTCAAAACTGGCTCAAGATCTAGACCTTGTGCAGATTTACATATACTAGAATCAAATAGCAGACAAGTACAAGTTGTTGTAACATTTCACGACAAGAACAAACAAAAGCAGTCAAAACTTGTTTATAAATAAAAATTCATTAAGTAAACAAGTTTGATTGGGCATCTCATTAATGGTTGCTTTTCGAAGTATGGTGTGGAACAAAGGAAAAATCAAAATTCTAATAAATAAATATACATTATTTAAGGCACAACATCAGATTAGTCAAGAAGAAGCCCATTTGTTACCTAAAACATCCATCATTTTGTCATTCTTGTGTTTCTCACCAGCCTAGAAAAACACAAACAAATTGACCAATTTTGTATTCTCAGTGGACTGGATTTAGCTTGCAATGGAGGCTCATGTGGGGAAATATCATTAAAAAGAGATTAATGTCATTTGCATTTGCAAAGATTGCCCGCATTAGCCTCAGTTGCAAGCTAGTTCCAGTCTAATACCAAGAATTCATACAAAAATGGTCTATTAAAATGTATCAATTAAGAAGCTTTTTTGGCATTTTTAACCCACTGGTTTTCAGGTTGCCAGTATTTAATTAACCTTTTAAGGTTACCGTAAACCTTCGTGGGTGTCCTTAGCGAAAAAAAATATTACCACGCTGTCTTAAAGACAACCACTACAAATTATATATCAATGCAAAGGTTATAGAATGCTCTATTCGATAAAAATTGTTTTGCCTCAATTTTTTTAATCATAAGGCGAGTGCAACCTAAAAGCGCGAAACGACCGTCGTTCCATTGAGCGAATTTATCGGGTATCAAACTTGACCGCATCAACAAAGCTACTGCATTATATCATTCACAAGGCATCAATCATCAAAACCATGTGAGGGTTTGTTGATATTCCTATTGGTTGTTTTGGAAAATTTCTGTCAAGTTTGATGTCCAAAAATACAGCGACACGTTTTACGACGAAGGCCATTGCAGGAGATCAATTTTAAAAAAAGCAAATCCCCCACACGGTTTTGATGATTGATGCCTCGTGAATGATATAATGCAGTAGCTTTGTTGATGCGGTCGCATTTGATACCCGATAAATTCGCTCAATGGAACGTTGGTCGTTTCGCGCTTTTAGGTCGCGCTCGCCTTATGATTAAAAAAAATTGAGGCGAAACAATTTTTATCGAATAGAGCATTCTATAACCTTTGCATTGATATATAATTTGTAGTGGTTGTCTTTAAGACAGCGCGGTTATATTTTGTTCGCTACGGACACCCGCGAAGGTTTACGGTAACCTTAATTAACTGTAATCAATTTGTAAGAAGGGTAAAATAAAGGATGTTGTTGCTGTTGTTGTTGTTGTTGTTGTTGTCATGAAATATATACCATACCAAGGATTACTTGGAGAGTCTTTGACTCAGACATTTTTTATTTAGTTATTTATTTATTTATCGTTTTTTTTGTAAAATTGCCCATAGACCTAGTCTCCAGCAATGTGACTGCCTGTGGGGTACTCCCATATACAAATGTAGATGTATAAGTTATATAGGTAAGTGCCACCGTGAAGAGTACGATTTAAAGGTAGTTTAGTCTGAGATAGGGATAGAAATCAGACAGTTTTGGCCTAGAATAGGGCAACTACAATAGTGATGATACGTCTGCATGGAAAATGACTAGTGTGGGATAGGGGAGGGGTTTTTCGTGCCTAGTCTAGAATAGTGTTGCAAACTTAAGTTGATCATGGTCTAGTATATACACTGTTGGGTAAAGGTTTCAGTGTTCCAGCAGCACACCCCCACCCAAAGATAATTTACAGAGTACCCTTCCCTGTGCGGTGCAGCTGCATCACTTTGTGGCTTATATGCTTATCTGTCAAATTAAATTGATGAAATGTTCTACTAGGTATCTTTAAATTTCAGACGGTAAATATGCCAATAATTCCTGGGCTTATACCATCTGACTTTACTCACCAAGTAACGTGAATACATGTACAAGAAGTACGCTTTGTGACTGGTACAACCATCCAGGAAGAAAGCTGCTCTGTCAAATTCTTTAAGATCAAAAAATGTTTTCCCCAGAGTATATCTATCAAAGTCTTTCACAAATTGTGGATCATAATAATCAGTTTTTGGGAGATGATCAGATGATGGGAAGGATGGAATAGAAAAGGCCAACTCTGCAGACCTGTGGACATAAAAACAAAAAGAAGGACAGAAAAGTTGAACATTTCATCTACATGTAAGTGGTTAGTTTCCATAGCAGTCAGTGTAAAATGAAGACTGTGGACTGCAGACTGTAGACTGGGGTAAAATGCAGACTGAGGGTAAAATGCAGGTTGCAGACTACAGACTCTCAGTTAATCGTGTTACCATTTCCATCATTGAAAGCTAAGTGTAATCAGGCTAACCAGAGTGTTACAGGTAATATTATGTCTAACCTGAGTGATATTCAAGCTAACCAGAGTGCAGATTTGCACTGCAATAAGCCTGAATAATCCTGTTTATGGTTAAAACTATGCTTGTTCGTGCCAACTGCCTCTCTTTTAACTGGCCCTACTTTTCCAAGGAATGTGTTTGGCTCAAAATGGTGTTTTCTTGACTGAATTTCCAAGACAGGTTAATTAATTCCACCATCTCATGCTTTACTGCAGTCAAAGCTTATGATCAATCTGTTCCCGAATTACCACCTGTTAACAATGAATTAGATCCTGTTTGAGTTCTGCTGCCATTTAAAGACCAGGCTTCAGCCGACATTGTACAAGCACAGCTCAAAAATCTGAGCCAGAAAATTCAAATGACCGTCTAGCCAAACAACATCTGAAACTGCACAGAGTCAAGCCGTCTGATGTCCACCAACAATCCCTTGTTTATCAATTTAATGTGATCTGTGTGATGCAGGTTACGTTGGTTACACACAGCGGCATTTGCGTCGACGCGTAGATGAGCACAAGAATGCATCTTCCTCCAGTAGAAACATTTGCATGTGAAACATTCTTATGTGCCCAAGGATCTTAACAAGAATTAAAATTACCATCTTAAAAAAGTGCAAGAGCAAGTTTGACTGTCTCATTTATGAAATGTTTTTTATTAATGAACTGTAATGTACAGTCAGACTCAATGTGTGTGAAAGTCTTAAATCGTTTTAATTATGTTATTTTTGCATGCTTTTTATTGTTTTCAACACCCTTTTTAACATTGTCATACTTAACATACTTTTACTTCTTTGCTTTATATTTTATGCTTATGCAAAAATTTTTATCCTCACTTTTAAGCTTGATAATGACTGAAGTTCGGTCAAAATGTCACACACTTTTACCATTAGTTTTTAAAGAACCTTTACTTATAAAAACAAAAACAAACCAGAAAATTATGCATGTACACACTTGCCATATTTGTAGAGCGTGGTATAATAGCTCACAAACTACGATGGCATATATGATGGCTAAGCCAGTGAAAACTCTTGAATAATTTGCATTATCCAGTAATTCAGTTTTAATAAAGTTCATACTTACAGCACTTCTCAGAAAGAATGAAAACTTTAAAACATATTTTGCGGGGAATTGCACTGTAGCAATTACAGTGCATTTACTGAAACTGTGGCCACTCAGACAATGAAAACCAATCAGATAGCAGAACTAAAACAATAGATTCCAACATTTTCAAATCCAGCCAATCATATGTCCTGTTTCTAAATCCAGCCAATCAAATGTCCGATACAAAACAATGAAGTCTCAACTTGTTTGTCGTGATGCTTACGCGACTACAGTGTCACTTATCAATGAATTGTCAAGCTTAAGCCGTTAGTACTTTCACATGCTGGCAGGTTTAAGAAGAATTGAATTTTATGCTGCACTTTCTGTACGTGATCACTGGTTTGTTTTGTACATGAAAAGAAAAGCTGTGTAAGAATGTCACTCGTAAATATATATTGCTAGTAGAGTGCATGGTGTAGGGTTTGAATGTTGTTGCAGCTGTTTAAAAAAAAAGCTTTAATGGTCTCTGTGAAAGGAAGACTGCTAGCTATGGCACCATCTTTTGTTTTTGCCTGAGTGATTTTACACTCTGAGGCTTTGAAAGTACAACGCAGACAAAAGTTCGTTTGAATTTTCGATGAAGATGATATTTCAATACACTGATAACCCAGAAAGGTAGCTCAAACTCCGAAATGAACAACTCCTGAGACAGTGAACGCGACAGTTTTTCCAAGAACTGCGGACAACAGGAGCGGAATTTATTTTGTAAAAAGTGTCAAAATTTATAACATTATTCTACGATTTTAAACGACAACTGTAAAGATGATGTTTGTGTGGCCATACATTCACGGTGGAAAACGGTCAATCTAATGAATTTATCACGGTTGTAAATGTAAAATCTAAAGTAACACAATAAGTTCTAACACGAAAGTACTAACGGCTTGAGCTTGAGACAACGTAGTCACGAGCATCACAACGAACAAGTTAGATTTCATTGTTTTGTACCAGACATTTGATTGGCTGGATTTGAAAATGTTGGAATCTATTGTTTCAGTTCTGCCATCTGATTGGTTTTCATTGTCTGGGTGGCCCAAGTTTCAGTAAACACACTGTAACCATAAGTTCAACACACTAAATATGCAATATCTAAACGTGATGACCATCAAATAGTTATTAAAGAACCTAGCCATGAAGACACGATTAGCACCTAAAAGCAAACTCTGGAACACCAACTTGAAACCGGTCAGTGTAAAATGCAGACTGTGGACTGCAGGTTGCAGGCTGTAGCCAGTAGTAAAATGTAGACTGAGGATAAAATCCAGATTGCAGACTGGGGGTAAAATGTAGACTGCAGAATTTTCAATTATATACCGTGTTATTTCCATTATCGAGTGTTAAGGTGGCCGAACACAGTTTTCAGGCACACTCTTGCTATTAGGTGGCTCACTATCGTTTTACGATTGCATGCACGCATAGGACGAAAGCTCAAGAATCCACCTGCGTTCAAAGGAAAACGTAAGTGTTTTTTCGATTTTTATGACGTCAACATGAGGACAAAAAGCAAAACTGACATTTAATTTTCTCGAGTTTCCTTCAGTGAATTTTTTTTAAATTTGGCTCAGTTGTAACCACATACAATTGCTATAAAATACCCTATTTATGTTAAAATCTGTCAGAGCTAATCTAATATATTTAGAAGAATGACAAATTACAGAATATTGGAAAAACAGTCTGAACAACCTTGACTTTTTACCAATTCAAAATGCCAGGCAATATCATTTCCATGATGTGGCAAAGTATGAAAAAATTGCACTGAAGGTAAGTATAAATATTGAGGAGTTTCGGCCAAAATGAGAAATATATCTGCCTGTCATTAGATGAGCTGTTGCCATGGTAATGGCCTTGATCCAAAAATTGGCAACCAAAAAATGAGCCTTATTTTAACAGTACCCATACCAGTAAATCTCTAAAGGGAAAGCTTTAAGAGAAATTAACTAAGTTTCCTTTTCTAACTCGCGTTCTATAGGGAGGGTGTTCGTAGATACTCTAGGGAGCCACCATACCTGCCAACCCCCAGAGTACAAAACCTGGAGGCAATCCGGCATCCATGCTGGCCATCTTCGCTTCGACTGATGTAAACAGCGTGTGAAAACCATGCCAATATTGTACCATGTATTGTGCAACCTGATTGGTTGATTTCTGACCAGTTAGAATACTCGTTAAATATACATCAATTTGATTGCTCTGTTTTATGTCGTCCAATCGAGAGCAGCTCAAATAAGAGCAACTAATTTCCTTCTTGTTTTGTTTTCCTTTTGGAAATCTCGAAAATAACAAAATTAATAAAAAAGGAAAATTAAAAAGAGCCACGGTAGGTAGTTCCCGGGAGATTTGATGAGAAACTTGGAGACTCCTGGGAAAACCGGGAGAGTTGGCAGGTCTGAGCCACCTTAACGTCAAACAGCTTTATTCAGGTTAATCGCAGTGAAGGTCTGCGCTCCGGTTAGCCTGAGTATATCACTCAGGTTAGCCTAAATAAGCCTCCGGTTAGCCTGTTTACGGTTAGCTCTCAATGATTTTAACAGGATTCGGTTAAAGTCTACAGTCTGCAGTCTGCATTATACCCACGGTCTGCAGTCTGCGTTTTGCACTGACACTGACTGACCAGAATCGTCACATTTTTTCGTTAACCAAGATTGAGAACTCCGTAAAGGTTACCTTTGGAATCGTTTTAATCTTACCATTTAGCACTGTGAAGTAACCCTCTCTCGGAACATTCTTTCACCGCGTGAAGAAGATCTCGTTTGATCTCCGGTAGACAAACATTCGACACGGCCGCCATCTTGTTTTCAAAAACCCGCGCTCAGAGCAACGGTCGGGGACTGAGACGGGCTTTCAATATTTTTTTCCTTTCTTCTTTCGTTCGATTTCCCTTCCTCCCTTTATTCTTTAAAGCAGGTATTCCCCTGGCCGTATTCCACGAATTTGGCCGTTAACATTGTAAAATTCCACAAGTTGTGTTTAGTAGCAAGGTTAGCAAGGGAAATTCGGGAATTCTGGCAACGTAGAAAACAGGAAAACAAAGGAGAACATTTTATATTATTTTCATGCAATTTCCCCCTCTTCAAATTCCAGCAGGCCATGATGATAAAACCCGATAACGAGAGAAGGAATAACAGAAACTACAGCGTAATAATCATTTTATCAGTTGTAATGGAAAGGATATACAATGATTATCCCCTAAAATAGCTACAAAGTAAAAAAAAAACAAAAATGATAGAAAACAACTACAGTCGAACCCCGGGGGGTACTCCCAGAAAAGTTGGGTTGAGGTGTGCGGCCCGCTTCCCAAAACCCTTACCCTATTTATGACCAAAATCTGCTATATTCCCTACCCTATTTATGACCTGACCAAATATTCGATACCCTATTTATGTCTGTTTCAGACCTGCGTTATAACAAGTACCCTAGTTCAGACCAATGTTAAATTACCGGGATAATTTGTGAAGGGGTTTTGTCAATTTTCTTTTTGATAATGATGAAAAAGAGGCTTCTTCTTAAAAATATACCCATATCAAGGCTAGGGTGCAAAAACCATACCCTATTTATGACCAATATGGCCAAAATAGGCTAAAATCGATACCCTATTTATGACCAAAACGGCTGAAAAACCATACCCGTTAAGGCCGCACATACCTATAAAGCTCATATAAGGGAGTACGCCCCCCCCCGGGGGGGGTTCACTACCGACATTTTCATCTAGGGCGGGTTTTAATTCCCGTATTAACACTGTTTCCTTGATTTTACACTGTAAATCACATTGACCACTTGCTAGGATCTCAAAATGGTGCCATTTGATGCTGTGACCGTAAGAGGTTGAATGATCAGCAACAACGGAGGCGTGACCAACTTGAGTGAGAGCTTTGAAGTGCTCCGTCTTTCTGTCATGCAATCTTCTTTTGGTTTTACCAATGTAGAAAGCATCACTATCCCAGGAACTGGCTTTGTAGACAATCTTCGATTTCTGCGAGCAGTTGAAACGATCTTTGTGAGGAAAGAAAGACTTCATTCTGCGAGTGTTCTGAAAAATATTAACCCTGCGGTTGACGAAATCATAAAACTTATTGACACAAGATTTTAATCGGCGTGTAATATAGCATCGCTATGGCAACCTAAATAAGGTAAAACAAGGATTACATCTTTCTTGGAAACTGCGAGAGTAGGTTCTGAAGGTCTGCCCTTATTTTTGTTCAGTACATCATTAACGTTGTAATTAATAACGCCTCTCGGATAACCATTTTAAAGAAAGGAATTCTTCAGATCAGATAGAGTCGACTGCAATAAAGTGGATTTTGAACAAATGCGTAAGCAACGATAGGCAGGGGCGCAGCTAGGAGGGGTCCTGGGGTGCCCGTGACCCTCCCCCCCCCCTTTATAAGCATTTTTTAAGAAAACAGCCCACACAAGATTGCGAAAACGACATGACAATCTGCTGAGTACCCTCACTTGGACACAGTGTGACCCCCCTTTGAAAAATCCTGGCTACCCCCTGGATAGGTAAGTGTTCGGATTAGATTGCTCTTATACTTTCTGGGAGTAAAGGAGTCCCACTTGGTGTAAAGACCAGTAAAAGTCTTTTTGTGGTGTACAGTAGTTGAAAATGTATTGTGATCACGCTTGATACAGACATCCACGAATGGGATCTCTCGGTTCTCTTCAAGTTCTATGGTGACTGAGATGTTGGGATGTCTGCTGTTGAGAAAATCTAGAAATCTGGTGGCGGTGTCTTTACTGTCAAATAAGGAGAAAGTGACATCCACATATCTAATCCAAATGGACGGTCGCGACTGATTATTAGCCAACCAGCTCTCCTCAAAATGACATATAAAAATGAAAGATGTAATCCTTGTTTTACCTTATTTAAGTTTCCATAGCGATGCTAGTACACGCCGATTAAAGTCTTGTGTCAATAAGTTTTATGGTTTCGTCAACCAGGGGTGGCGAATGGTAAATGCGAGACCGCGCGAGACGGCGAGACAAGCGTTTTCCTCTGCGAGCCCGAGACATTTAATTTTGACATTTTCAATTGCGAGACCGAGACTTCAAAGGGTTTGACGTCCGAACGCAAGACGTTCACACTCTTAAAATTCGGGCCCCAGATTTAGTTGAGAGCTAGAACGAGCTTGTGCAGCCTTTTAGCCAGCTTCTTTAAACTGGCTGGAACTAGAAATTCGATTATAACACACTACGTTATGATATGGTAGAACAAAATAACTGCTTTACTGGAGCCAAAACGGACGTTGCGAGAGGTTCTGTAGCTTTTTGTGGAACAGACAAGTTACAAGAAGTTAGGATTAACTTTTTCTCGCAAATCTGTAAGTTGCTTCATTGAAATTCAATGTCAAGTGAAGAGAAGACGTCATTTATAAAACCTGAGATAAACGAACGAATCGGGACTTTGAAACCCTTTAGCTTTGCGAAAAATCATGACTCCGAGACAGCTTTGTCTAAAAATCGAGACTGCGGGACGCACATAACCGCTAAAAAACGAGAGAACGAGACCCGTGAAATTCGACTAAAATTTTGCGAGACCCAGAGTTTTTGAAGGACCATTCGCCACCCCTTCAACCTCAGGGTTATTTTTCAGAACACTCGCAGAATTAAGTCTTTCTTTCCTTACAAAGACCGTTTCAACCGCTCGCAGAAATCGAAGATTGTCTACAAAGCCAGTTGCTGGGACAGTGATGCTTTCTACATCGGTAAAACCAGAAGAAGACTGCATGACAGAAAGACGGAGCACTTGAAAGCTCTCACTCAAGTTGATCACGCCTTAATTCGCTGTTGCTGATCATTCCACAGGCGGCCCAGACGTTGAATACGATTAATACGTGACATTACTCTGTTGGCGATTGCGTTACAATTTTAGCCGTTTATAAGACAACGTATGAGTATGCTTCGAAAATTACTCTAAATGCTACGTGTAGAAAATAATTTGAATAAAATGGCTTACCTTGTGTTTGCATTGCGTTATTTTGATGTCTCTGGGTTCCTGGAGGTGGTTTAGAGCCATTTAGGCGAGTTTTACTTTCTGGTGGTTTGCTTCCCCTAAAGAGAAACGAAAGTTTCTCTCACTTCTGTTGCATTATTTTTGAGCAGTTGAACTCGGCGTATAATCATGAGAAAACTCGTTATACTAAAGTACGGTAAGAGTCCAAAAGAGTTTTTCTTTTGGGAACCTAATCATGATAAGTTAACATGGACAGTATTGTTCATTATAACCCACGCTTAATTTTCGCGCAATTCTATTGGCTACTTTACGTCACGTGGTGAAAAATTATTGGGCAGTTATCACGTAATAACCTCCGCCTGCGTCGATGATTGCCCTGCGACTGTTTCTGTCGGAAAAAAAAACAAAGTTAAAAACAATAAATCCCGCTCTAGAATTTCACCTCTTCATCTTAATTATTTTTCATGGAAGAAAAACAGACCCTTTTCGTGGAATCCGCTGATAATGACATTAAAAAAAACTGGTCGCCAATGCTGTTCCGATAAGTACAAAAAAGTCAAAAAAATATGCAGAAAATTATGGGAGGGTTATAAAAAAAATAAACCCCTTTCTGGCTCGCTGGTATGTTGGATGATAATGTCCTTGGCTGAGAGATTGTCCTCAAAATTTCACATTTGTCCTCGAAGCTTCGCTTCTCGGCCAAATATTCATTTTTCGGACAATATCAGCCGACATATCAGGCGCCAGAAGGGGTTTATTTACTAAATAAGGGGATACAGTTTAGGTATAGCAACTGAACAGCCCCTTAAAAGGGAGCTTCAGTAAAAATGTATGTATAAAACGTATGTATGCGGTTAGCGCAACTTTAGTTTAGAGGCGCAGTTGATCTTTGTCATCAACATAAAGAGGGCCGCGCCCCTTGTCCGAAAATTGGATATCATGCTTCGAAAAAGCACTTTGCAAAAATCTTGTACGCATTGAACGTACAGCAAATAAATTTTCAAAGGTCTCGTGAAGAAATCTTTATTTATGCCAGTAGTTACAGAGTTTCCAGAACCCCCAAATCGAATAACTTGGCTACAAAAGCGATCTAGTAGTTTCCTTTATCGTTGCACGGTTTGGTTGATACATGTAACCCAACACCTTTTTAAACTAACTTCTATTTTACTTGACAGCATCTCCGCTTAGCTTAGTTATTCGTTAAAGTTTGTTTCTATCGCACCATCACCCAGATTGGCTTGTTCTCATAACAGTAGCCGGCGATACACTTGGTGCCTCGCGAGACGGCACTGTCAGAAGCCACGTAGTTGTCTGAAGTTTCAGCATTATGCCACATGTCAATCCACTTGTCTGTGCCACCGTGCGATTCCGAAATTCCAGCGTTATTAAAGAAGTGGAATGCATTTATTGTGGCAAAACCCGACGGGGGAAATCTCTGATCTGCTGGACTGTACCTGTAAAACCCATGCAGGTTCCTAATCAAGCCAGCATTTGTCCCCTTTAAGAAATCTTCGAACTCAGCTTTAGACGCTGATGGCGAGCCTGCAGCCCGGTCGTAAACAAGCCCGATGTTGTTGTCGTCAGCAAACCGGAACAAAACTTGTTTCCAGTCCGCCATGTTGGGGTGGATATGACTGGCGGCGTCTGCGTGGGTGGATTTGGCAGCCGCTTCTGAGAATGTGGTACTGATGAAGAGGAAGCTTGGGGTGACCTTCGTGGCGAATAGGGTCCAGCCCCCACCCTCAGTTTCCATGTCGCAGTAGGCTTGGAATGAGTCATCTGTTGAGCCACCGTTTGGATCGATCCAGTAGAGTCCATCACCACGACTCTGACCTGAAGGTACAAAGAAAATTAACTCATTCCTCCTCTAAATATCTACCCACCAGTGAAAAAGCGAATGAACAAGATTATTGCTGGTTGCTTTGTCACGCTACGAAAAACTAGTAAAATCGAAATCATTGAACAAAAAGAAGCCAGGAATTTGAAATTTTACAGAAAGTCAAAGGATAATCAACTTTTCCGGGTCCCAGGTATATGACAAATTCCGTGCTCAAGTTATCCTTTGAGAAGGTTACCCCAGATTTGTAGAACTCCCAATGGAAAGCGCACATTTGTGTCCAGCGAAGCATAGGTGATCTGACTCAAGCTCGCAAATAACCGTCTCTGGTGCACCCATTAGTACGGATAGCGCCCAGGTTACGTAACAGTTGAAATATCAGGATTTGTGTGTGAAAAACGGTTATGTTCTTAATTAAGCTTAAAAAGCGAAAGAGAATGAATAAAAAATAAACCTATCTTGCTTCAGGTGTGTGTTTCATTAGTTTTCGTGAGGTTTCTCGGCCAGTCTGTGGTAATTTAGTTGGTTTTTAGTTTAAATCACTCCTTAGAAAGGATACATATAGGACAAATCCGTGAAGCAAAATACCATCTTAATTGCCATTAATCGGCCTAGAAACCTCACAGGAACCTAGGAAACATACAGCTGAAGCGAGGTAGGGTTGTCATTATTCATGCTCCCTCGTATTTTTTAGGCTTAAGAATATAACCATTTTTCCCAAACCATGAATCCTTATATTTCGACTGTTGCGTAACCTGAGTACTGTTGTATGTAATTTATTTAGTATGTAGCTCATTTGCGAGCTTGGGCCACCCAAAGCGGCACAGTTATGGCAGCATGGCAGCCAGACATCGATGTCGAAACAGCTGGAATTTACTTCAATAACCGTCCCCCTTACGAATCAAGACTCTCACATAAACATTTTTTTCGAATTCGTTAAGTGTTCAAACCGCGTTAAAAATCTCAGAACAAGTCAATCTTTTCAAGCTACATGACAACTTACTCGTGGCCATCTTGCTGTTTTTTCTTGGTGTCGTGTTATATGAAATTCGGTATCAAATAGATTCCATGTTGCCGAATGGTGAGACCAAATAAGTTAGCTAAAGTTGCACACGAGGCAATATATAGTCGTGGGTCACTGACGTTCTTACCACTTTTTGACGTCTTTTGTGATCAATTGCTGAACAGACGCACGGTAACATGGAATCTACTTGTTAATGACGTCATCTATGCGTCTGTCCTCCAGTTGACCATTAGCAGGAGCCAATCAAAATGCGAGAACAATTCGACACATTATATAAACTTGGATTACAAAGATGATCTATTTTCAAAACCGAAGGATGCTATCGAGCTGAAGACTTGCAAGAAAATATATTTCTTGGAGGTCTCATAGCCCATAAATTTAAAATCTCAGGAAGCCTTTTAATTAGTTTTCTTATTTTATAATTTTTATGACGTCACGTGAAAACATTGTGTACATGGGCGTGATTAACAATACGTAAAACTCACCCGCATTTAAAATATGCAAGCAGCTACGTCCTGGCTGATCGGGCGTTTGACCCAACCCAGCAGTCACCAATGGCGACCAAGAGCTGCCATCGCAGAGCTCCAAGGCATTCTCGGAAGTACTGTAACGAACGGTGCCAGCAATACTCGGTGTACATTCCTCAGCGGTGTCTCCAAACTTAATTGCACCACTTGGGGGTGGTGATGGTGGTTTACACTAAAAAAAGATAAACGACAAACAAATAAAATATGGAATACCGTAAACTACCACTTATAAGTTACCCCCCCCCCCCGCCCCCCGCACTTGTTACGAGCCCATCTACCAGTAAACCAAAAAATACATCGGCTATAAGCCCCCCGGATATAACCCCTCCTCGCTCCAGCTTTCCTTGTTTTGAATTCGTTTTAATATGGTGTTTTAAAGCTTTTCGATCAAAACAGCTATAGCTAGTTTTGAAACGGTTTTTATTCCGATTATAAGCCCCCTCGGATAAGCCCTTCGTTTATAAGCCCATCTAAAAGCCCTTGAAAAGTTTTATAAGGTTACGGTACATGGCACATCTTTTGTGTCACCACTTGTATTATTTTACTGAATCTCATTGAATATTCAGAGATCAAGGGGAAGAAGCCATTCAAGCTGATGACCCATCAATCTTTCCTTCGTACACTGATTCTGTTACGTTCGTAGAAACTCTGTTTTCTATAAGCTGTGTCAAGAACGTGCGCCATAAAAAAGCGCAAGTATCCGACGAGCTACAATCGGCAAAGTGAAAGAGTTAGGGGATTTTGTTCACTGAACTCCACCCAATTTATCTCATGAAATTTATTTACGTCTTTGTCGAAACTAACTAAGAAGACAATGATTTTTCACCAACCTCAGCTGCATCACGTCCGTCACGGCCTAATATCAAGGAAAAACAGGAATAAATTTGCTGTTTATGTGATGTTATAACCATGACAACATGTCAGCAAACAGCCGGGCCAAATCGTCTTGGACGGATTTGATCGTTTTTTGCCCATTTATATTACCAGACAGTCGAGTGGGAAAAAAAATCCTAACTTCTTTTTCAAGTACTTTTGGGAGATTTGATCTTGATCAAATACTTGAAATACAGAGCCCATAACATATGTATTCCAAACTGCACAACCAGGGACGGGTTGCTCGAAAGCCGGTTAACGCTAACCCACGATTAAAAGTTAACCGAACTATTAATTTTTCTTGTATAAAATTGCTTTTTACTGCTTAAGTTTTGTGTAGTTTGAGCTTAGTCAAGCTCAAAACTGATTGACAAACAGTATAAACAGAAAACTTCACCGAAAAGTTACAAAACTGAGATCAAAATTCTTGCTAATCCTGGGTTAGCTTAATCAGGCTTTGAACAACCCCTGCTCAACTGGGCCATAACATGAAAAACAATTGTGACTGCCGCAATGTTCATGTTTAGATTCTCTTCCCAGGTATTCAGTGTGTTACTTTCTCCCTTCAAAAAACAAAACCAACAAAAACGAAGCAAATGAATCAGGCGAGGGCCTCGGTCTGCCTGAACTGGAGTTTCTGAACTTGTTTTTGCGGCGCTGAGCTACAACTAGTCAACGAAAAATTAAAAACTCGTTGTTAAATAGCTACTTCTCTTACCAGGCTTACCATCTCTGCCGTCTCTACCTGAAACGAAGAAGGAAAAATTGCTGTTAGTCCGAAAACAGAGGCAGAAAACCGAATAATGCAAGGGATCGTAAAAGCATCATTTGTTTTTCTCACCGTCGCGGCATTTGCACGTGGATGCCGGGCAGCTTCCACCATCCGCGGAATACAGCACGGTTGCAAAAGAACTCAGGAAGAAGGCCAGACCTAAGGCGAAAAGCAAGCGAAACATTTTGACTCTTTCTCTACTCCAAGGTTTTCGCTAAAATGAGAGAGATCAATCTGTTGTATGACTTTTAACCACGAATGAAACAGGAAAAAACAATTCAACCATGGAGACCATTATTTAATTTGTGTTAAAGGAGCATTTGTACATGAAATAATTGATGCTAACCACAGGGTTTTTATTGTTCTGCCGTCTTAACTGTTGACTTCAAATTTACCTTGTTCATCAATTCTACTCTTTGAGCACTTGTTAACACACAGACAAACGATAAAACAAACAGAAATACGTAAGAACAAAACAGAATGAGATAAAAAGAACGAAACAAAGACTCAATCAGTCTGTTGTATGTTTTCTGTGACGCCGACTGAAACAGGAAAAACAATTCAACCTTTAAAACCATTATTTAATTTGCGTTGAAGCGTTAAGGTAAATTGTATTGACTCTAATCCTTTTTGTTTCTATGGACTGTCTGAATGGTTGCCATATTCGATCCGTAAATCCGTGCTCTCTTAATGCTTGCAAACAACAGCAACCGCTGAAATAGATTTAAATAAAAAGAACAGAACTGGTTCATGTGTTAAAAAGAATCAAGCACCTCCTTTTATTATCAGGCTTTGGATTCAAAGAGAGAACTTGTGCAATTTTTCCTGTCATTTTACTCCATACTGAAATAGGAAAATGTGAAGTTAGCCCGGAGTGATCATTAATTGTGACGTAAATTAGCTGGATGCCGAAACACTTCAGTTTATGAAAGTGAAGAATGATCATCGCAGTTAATTTTCCAATTTAAGCAATTGGAAAGAAGAAGCCTGAAAAAAATCAGGGCTTCAACGGGATTCGAACCCGTGACCTCCGCGATACCGGTGCGATGCTCTACCAACTGAGCTATGAAGCCACACATTGGGAGCGAGGTCAATTAATTGAGTTCATATCTTCCCGTGAGGAGTGAAATGATGTGAAGCGCGGAGGTCACGGGTTCGAATCCCGTTGAAGCCCTGATTTTTTTCAGGCTTCTTCTTTCCAATTGCTTAAATTGGAAAATTAACTGCGATGATCATTCTTCACTTTCATCTACTACCGCAGTTCATATATGAATTATTTCATATAAACTTCACATCACTTCAGTTTATGCTCTCAACTTTTCCACGTCAAAGTTGAGAGATTGGTCAATAATTCGTATTTTCTAAGCGCTTGCAAACAAATGTCGCTGGACAAAAACAACCTGAGGCCAAATAAACAAGTAAAACTTTCTACTTCCCTCTCGCAAAAGACATTTAGTATCTTTTCAAACGAGTTTAATTCATTTCTTTACCATAATTACTGATCATTTGTTATGACTCACGAATTAATTGAAGGCAAGACTGATTTCGACTCATTTATTGCCTTGTTAGTGTTGCGGTTTGTGTGGGAAAATACCTTCGCTAATTTTTCCGCGTACAACTTGACCTAAACAAGAAGTCATCAGAAAAAAAACAACAACAACAACAACAACAGCAAAGAGAGTGATCTTGACTTTACTAGTACCAACATAGACAAGTTTTTACCTTATTGAATTGCTGATGGAAATAGTAAATTTCGATGAAAAACCTGACTAGTTTTGTCGTGAAGACAAACCGACAGTTTCAGACCTCAGCATCAAATTGAGATGAAGCGACAAACACTTCACCAATTATACTTGAACAAACAAACCAAACGTGTAATCAATTAACTTCTTCATTTTCCATGAAAATGTCGCTGAAATTAAAATTAGCTATATTGTCTCTATGAACCTACTTTGTTTTGATTTCATTGCTGGTGCGGCATGCATGGAGGAGCTGGAGTAAAATAGGGGGAGGTTATTCCACAAAGACCAAAGTAGAGATGTGACCTTTGTCGGCACTAACAATTTTTAAGTCGATTTGTTTAGGGCGCTTCAAAAAAAAAAAAAAAAAAAAAAAAAAAAAAAAAATGCGGCAGAACTAAAAGAAAAAGCGACACATTTGCCATGTCAGTCCTTTGCAAGAATGGCACAAATTGAGGACTGTTGTTTACCATATCTGAAACAGGAAAAAATGGCTCGGGCTTAGAAACCACTTGTTATGACATTAAGTGGTTTTGTTACGTTAATAACACTAGATATACGTCTTTGAAACAGGAAAAAATGTTACGACCAAGGAAACCACTTGTTATATATGGGTCAGTTACCAAGCATAAAGTCAATGGCCGTTGGTCAAGAATTGTGATTGCGTGTTTTTGGACTCCAACTGCTTGTCAGCCCACACACACGAAACAGCCATCTTGCACGGACAAGCTTGATAACTTCATTATGAAAAAAAAAAAGCTAATTGATTTCTGTTGCCAGTAGCATCATGTAAGATATTTTAATTCACTATGGAAACGATGCCATGGAGTACTTCGTCCCTTAACCTTTCAACTAGTTAACTTCGTTTTAAGTGCTTCCAAGAGAATGCCAAACAAAACCGTCGACCAAAATCAAGCAGAGTAAAAAGCAGCGAAATATTAATACTTTGACTTCTCTACCCTTAGTAGACTTTCACTAGAATGACAGAAATTGACGTCGCTTATCAGTGTTCCTGACTGAAACCTCAGAGCAATCAAGGAATTCTACTGAATGATGCCATTAATAAACAACAAAACAATGAATTACTTAGACTTAATTATAAGCGGATAATTAGCACTGTCAACTTGTATCACTATAGCAGAATAATTGCTGACGTCATTGTTTACATTTTTCCTCATCAACATACAACTTTGCTGGGTGAAGGCATCTCACGAATTGACTAAATTGACAAAAGCGCTAATGAGCCCAGACATTCTTTGTAAAGTTTTTAAAACCACGTCGCACAAAAACTCTTCAATACATCGGGTTCAAACTCCTTGAGATAGTTAATCGTGTTGTGCCCTTGCAATATTCAGAACTAATTAAGTTATTGCAGCTCCATCAAAAACTGCTTATCCCAATGAGGCAAAAAGTGTAAACAAAGATTCTCCTATTCTATGTTTTGCTGTTTTTACAGATATTTCATCAAATATCATTGTAATATTCTTTCTAAAACTCATTAATAATTCATCAAGTTAAAACAAAGAAAATTACAACCTTGAAGGAGGTTTGGATACCCGGTCTTAATTAGCATAGATTTTGACGATTTCACTTCTCCGTTTACTCCTTAGTTTTTGTTTCGATTGAGAAGATATATCAAACACTCCAGACAGTGTTTCATCGGCTATCCAAACAACTCGAATGTCGTCAAAACTACTCCGCTGCGCGTCGTATTTTCAACTCTCCTCTCGGTGTTTGGATATCCCAATGAAACACTGTCTCGAGTGTTTGATATATTAGATCAAGTTCTGTTAAGTATCATACGGCTCATAGAAGCAACTTTGATTCAACTGTGACTTCCCTTCCCTTAACAGGCTTTCACTAGAATAATAGACATCGTTATTACTCACGTTGCTTAGTGGCAGAAACAGGAAAAAGTTGAGCAGCCATGGATACCATTTGTTTTGACAAATTAATTGAATGCTGAATGATGCGATTAATTCAAAACCACAAAATAATGAATTAAGATTCACTGAGACTTAATATGAGTATTATAATCTTGTTTCACTTGATATACACACTGTGTTATGTCTTTTGGGGTCTTTACAGACCGTTATATACAAATGTATAACATTGTGGCATTCTATCGAGTTCTGATAAGAATCAAAGTTACCTTCAACGAAGAGAATCACTGAGCTGTTTCATTTTAAAAGTCCTTTGAAATTAAATCTAAAATTAAATTAAAGCTATAAGATAAAAAGATAAGATAAATTTTATTGTACACTCCTTAAAAGGTTTTTCAGTGAACAATATAATACACGGGGTGAAATAAGTACAAAGTACACTAGTTATATATTATGTAAGAAGTACACTAATTATATATTAATAAAAAAAATTGAAAGAAAGAAAAATGAAAGAAATAAGAAAAATTTAATCTAAGAATTCGCTGAGCTTTGTCTTCAGAGTTTTCTTAAAATTTGCATGACTCTCGCATAGTTTTAAGTCTTTGTCTAAAGAGTTCCACAGTTTTACTATTCTGTAATAAAAAGATCTCTGACCAGCAGTGGTTTTGCACAGGGGAATATTCAGTTGTGAGTTTCTTGTGGTTCTACTTGATATTTGTTACCTTTTGACAAATTGTGATGTCAGATAGGTCGGGGCGCAGCCCGTCATGCACTTAAAAGCGAAAACAGCGTCTCGGAGGTAAAGCTGCTTTTTTACGGGAAGCCATCTCAAATTCTTAAGTGATGGAGTTATATGCTCAAATTTATATGTACCACTAATTATCCGAGCAGCGAAGTTCTGAACGAGTTGAAGTTTTTGCACATTACAAGCAGTGGTACTGGACCATACAGTAGAGCAATAGTACAACTTACTGAAAACGAGCGCGTTGATGATAGTCACTAATAGGCCGGAGTTAAATGCGTACTTTGCTCAATTAATCTGGGCTAATTTACTCATACAGGATGAAACTGTCGCTAAAATGTGGTTGTCAAATGACAGAGTGGGGTCGAATGTTACACCAAGATCTTTAATGGACTCTGACGGCAAGAGTTCCTTTCCGAGCAGCGAAAGCTTAAAATCAGATAGCCTATGGATCATTGGGCGGCTGCCAAAGATCATGAGGTTTGTCTTTTCAGGGTTGGGCAGAAGACAATTATCAAAACACCAGTTACGAATTAGATGTAAATCCTTTTGGATAGTGTCCTTTGCTTCGTCAGCGTCACCAACTTTGAAAGACAGAAGAAGTTTGGTGTCATCCACGTAGCATTCGGTTGAACAACTTTCGCTGATTGCTGGAAGGTCATTTACATAGATACTAAACAGCAGAGCCCCGAGTACGCTGCCTTGAGGGACGCCGCAAGTAACGGGTAGGGCGTCTGATAGCGTTGAGTTTATGCGAACTACCTGATATCTTTGGGACGGATAGCTACAAAACCATGTTAACGCAGATGAGGAGAGGCCAATGTTCTTTAGTTTCGTTATTAAAATTTCATGCTTGATACTGTCGAAGGCCTTGCTCATGTCTAGGTACACTACTGCCGTAGCTTTAGTTTGGTCAATCGCTCGTAAGATTGCGTCTGTAGAGGATATTAATGAAGTTTCGGTTGAATGCCACTTCTTGTTTCCGCTTTGATTAGATGCAAGTCTTTGTTTTTCAGTCAAATATGATGTGAGCTGATCAAGTGCAATTTTTTCACACACCTTTGATATAATGGGCAAAAGTGAAATCGGTCTATTATTACTCGCTACTTCGTGATCACCGTCTTTTGGAATTGGACATACCTCAGCCGTTTTCCAGACACTAGGGAAAACACCACAATTGAATGAACTGTTTATAATAGAGGTTATCGATGGAATGATAACAGGAGCAGATTCCTGTATGACACGGGATGGTATTTTGTCAGTGCCAGGTGCTTTGTTGTTAGCTAGCGACTTCACAACTCTTTCAACTTCACAATACGCGACATCGCCAAATGTGAATTGTTCCGAGAGAGGGTATTGTATCGGAACAAACGATGTATGTGAAGGAGTGTATCCGCATTCATCGGCGAGTGATATGATTTTCTCGAGTGTTGTTTTCCCAACTGAGGTGAAGAGTTGATTGAATTCGTTTGCTATAGTCTTGTCATCTTTTCAAAAGCATTTTGTGCTTGCTGATTTCTTTGGTATGCATGATGGGATAGTCTTCCACATAGTGTTAGTGTCATTTGCATTTTGCCTGATCTGATCTTCTACAAAAGGTTTTTGGGCAAGTCGCAATTCCCATTTTACTTCGCGTCTAAAAATTCCTATACTATAGCCCGACCAAATGGCAGGATCATTTGTTCGCCTTGCTAGTTTATGCCAATGATCTCTGGTTTTCATTAACGCACGAATGTTGTCATTAATAAATGGACAGGCGCGAGTTAATAATAATAATGATAATGATGTTAGATACATGGAAACGTCGAATTACGTAGATTTGTGTCAGCCAGTCTGGCAATTCAACAAGACTCGTTCAATACCCTGTGTCTTGTGTTTAAGATGGCTAGCATCACTTTCGTACCGTTTGAAGGAAAATAAGCAACATTCTTCTGCCAACAGTGCGTCAACAGAAACGTGTTGCAAGTATAAATTTGAGCGGTGTCAAGAAATCGTTCTACAGTGAGAAGTATTGTATACACAAAGGGACTACAAACATTTCCGAGATCGAGAAAAAACTTGGTATACTATTTCTGTGAAAGAAATATACGGAGTAACGTAATTGGACGTTTCGATGTACCTAACATCATTGTCAAGAATAAAAATCGTTATAAACTAAAAACATTCCGATTATGCCCACACTTGTATGGTATTCTGTAAACGCCTATGTTTTTCTATTTCATTTTAAGCCTTTCGTCGACACGCAAACGACTCAAATGATCGTTTGTAAACACAAAACTTTGTCAATTTGACGGGACTAACAAAGCAAATGCTTTATATTTAAACAGGAAAAAACCAGGAAACCAGAGAAATTACTGTTTCATACATGTGCTATTTTACGTAACTGCCAACGAGCTTTGCAGAAAAACGCCTCTGGCTAAACTTTCCATCTTCAAACTTTTCTCGTGTTTGGTCGATATATTTTGAGCGCTTTCAAGATTAAAAAAAAAATTGTGAGAAAAAATGCAAAACATTTCCTATGCTACCCTCTCTCAATAATGGGAGCGTTTTGTTTACCATTTTTGAAACAGGAAAAAAATGGTCCACCAAGGATGCCATTTGTTGTGATCAATCAATTGATTTCTGTTACAGAAATGTTTAACTCGACTTGTTACTCGATTAGTTTTGAGTGCTTGCATCCTCGGAGATCCAGGGGCAGCAAGTCGGGATGACGCGATATTTTTGGACGAAAGTTTACTTAAAGAGCTTTACTCTTACCGAACCAGTTCCAGAAGGGTTTGAATTCCGTCCCGCCAGGTTACCGATCACGTAAAAAAGGCAATTTCACAGGGCGAACAGCCAAAATTTTGCCCCACATATTTCCACCGCAGAGCAATGACT